>NW_026294503.1:48488656-48741156 GCF_007827085.1 Peromyscus californicus insignis
AGGTAGCCAGGCCTAGGGCCCCCAGATCCTGTGTTTTCTGTGTCTCCTGGTGATTGCCTTTCATCCCTGGGACTCTTAGTGCAAGGCCAGACACTGCTGTTAGTCACAGGACAGGGGACAGGCTGTGGTTTGCTGAGGATGGAGGGACAGTGGTTAGTGAGGCAGATGCCGAGATAAAGATGACCCAAAGGAGAGGACCTGGGGCTGGTAAGACTGCGAGTGGTGTGCGTGTATGTGTGTGTGTGTGTGTGTGTGTGTGTGTGTGTGTCCCCGGCTGGAGCAGGGTCATTCCACATCTCCAATAAGGCTACACTGCCTGTTCCAGTCTCTACCAGCTGCATCCCAGGCAGTCAGAAGCCACTGCAAGGGGTGTACCACCCTAACAGCACAGAGATCTAGAGACCCTGCTGCCCCCACATAATGTGAGTTTCACTTGTTAAAGACCAATGGAGCTGGCCAAGGCTCCGGGCTTGGTGGCAGGAGCTGGCAGACACTAGTACCTGGGTGCCCGCACCTTCCTGGTGCTGTGTGCATAGCAAACTCCAGCCCAGCCTCTGTTGACAATACAAACACCGGCTTTCCTGAGGGATGTTGCCCCATCCTGCCTGGCCTTCTGCAGTGTTATAAGGTATGAGTGGTGGGGGTCCATCGGCGTCTTCCACCTCCTGGGCCAGCGGGTGGTTGGTTGCTTTGAACATGAGCTCTAGATTGGCTGTGCGGCACCAATGGCTGTAGCCAGAGAGAAGAAGATGCTGGACATGGTGACAGAGGATGACAGGTGGGCACAGACAGTGCAGCCCTGTGGACCGCCCGAAGCTTCTGTGTGGTTTACACACAGAGCAGAGGCCGTGGTGCTGGCCAATGGAGGAGGCGGGAGGTAGATGTGGGGTCAAAGTTAGAGGAACTTTAGGGATCCTGGAGGTCTGTCCTGCTGTCCTGATGGAGTGTGAGTTCCTGTCTGTCTGTCCTCTCCACACAGATGCTGGATAAGGCTAGATATGAGCTGGTTATTTGCCTCCCTTGCTTGTCTTCAGGCTAACCTGACTGGTTCCTTCTGGTCAGTCACTTAGGATCATCCCCGTGGATGGGTATCTACGTACAGCCCATTCACAGATTCCAGAGCGGGGCCCAGACTCAAAGGTTCAGACTTATCCAAGGTCAAACAAGCATGTCGGATGTAGCAGAGCCAGAATGTGGACCAGGGCCTGTCACACTCTAAAGCCGGACCAGGATGCAGACTCTGGGAAGCTGCAGTACTTGTGGGTCTGTTCCCAACTGAGGGCCAGCCTGCTGAGACTCCTTCCTCAGATCACTAGTATGTGCTTCAGCTGTCTCCTGGAGTCCAGTAGTTGATGCTGACCAGAGTGAACACCCATCCAGGATATCAGGGGCCTCATAGGAGCTTATTCCCAGCAGACGCCTCCTCATGAAGGATGTCAGCAGGCCCGGGCTCTGCCTGGCCTCACCAGGATGGTGATGATCTCAGTAGAGCAGGGGCTCAGCTGAGGCTCCTGAGGAAAGTCAGAGGCCCAAGAAGAGGGAGTGTAACCAGCTCCCCCCACCCCCCCCACAGTGGCTGTACCGCTCACAGCCAACATCCCAGGGCCAGGAGAAGAGAGGACCGGGGATCCACCACTGTCATGCCGAGTCTCCTCATTTTCCCACCCGAAATGGGGGGAACCCTTTTCTAGGGGCTCCTACTAACAAGGCAGCCCCCTTCCCAACACGGTTCAGACACTGGCCCAAGAAGACACGGGATCTTTGTTCTCAACACAACAGAAAATCACAACGTGGTAAGCAGGGCTAGAAGGACGCACCCACTCAGGATGTCTCTCCTCGTCTCCATTCCCCAGATCCTCTTCTGTGGATACTTCCTGGTGGTCCTGCTGACCTGTAACCTGCTCTCCAGAGTCACCACACCACTGTACATGCCAGTCACCTCCAAGTTCTTTGCCAAAGCTCGAGTCTCTTCCCGGAGACTTCAGACTTCATTCTCAGTTGCGGTTCCCTTTTCCTAGATGACCATATTTTACGTCAAGTTGACAAAACAAAAACAAAAACAAAACAAAGACTAACCAATGCAATAGTTGGTCCAGGCTGGACGTGTAACCTAAGCACAGTCCCCTGGGATTCTCTCCAGCAAATGTGAAGCCGGACGTCAGTGGGTACTGACAACTTTCTCTTTGACACGCTTTCCTTAACTTGTTGCCCTCCCAGATGGCGGCTTCTTTCTGTAGGATTCTCCAGCGTGGCTCCGTTTCTGGTTGTAAGTTTTCCTCTGTTCTGTGACAGTAGCCCTGGACAGCCCCCTCCAACAGACTCCGTGTGGCTGCCCCCCTCCCCCACAGGCTGCCCATCCTGGTGCTGTCTATCCTGGCACTGACCGACCGTGTTCCACCATCACACCCTAAAGTGGCAGACAGTGAGGAGCCTTGCCAAATGCCTGTGGGGCTGCAGACAGGGCACTCAGCCGCCTGCCTCCTTCCAAGGGCCTCAGTTGCTTTCTTATGGGGAAATGGGGAAGGAAGGGTCTGGAAAGGGCTAGGGACTCACTATCACCTCCTCCTGCCCATCATCAGCCTGGCCAGAAAGAATCAGAATCCATTCAGCAGAGGAAGAGGTGAAAACTCAGAGACAGAGGGGCTGGCTGAGGGGACCCTGGAGCCTAGGCTAGTCTCTTTTCCTTGTCCTACTGACATAGCTGTGGGACAGTTTCAAGGTCACTGGAGTCTCTGTGGATCAGATGCTCTCCTGCCCAGCCCTCAGCTGCTTCTAGGGGTCAAAGTCAGAATAGGGGGTACCAGGAATCGAAACAGCCATTCAGAAGAGCCACCAGTACAAGAAGCCGGAGGACAATGGACCAAGTAGAACCAAGGACACCCCATTCTTGTCTCTGACTGTCCTTAGCTGTTGAGTGCCCACCTGGGGGTGACGACTGGTAGGGGAACCTCTCTGGATGCTGTACCACCTGTGCATCTAGACTGTGGACAGGGCACACTCACAGCGGGAGCTACCCTGTCTGACTCCCTGCGCGTTCCCCTGCTCACTCCACTACAGCATCTCAGCCAGTTCTCAAGTCTGCTTTGTTGAGTCCCTGGGTTTCTACCCAGCCCCTTCTGCAGACATATACCCAGGGCTGGGAGGGAGCCTGCTCTGCGGGATCAGAACCACAGAGTGGCCAGAGGTGGGTCTGTGCCAGGCTGCTGCTGCTGTTCCTGCTGGCTGCCTTGGGGTGGGGACAGTGGCTGATGGCTTGGCAGGTAGCTCTCAGGAGGTGGGATCCCAGCTGGTGGCTGGGCGATGGGAACAGCAGGAGGGCCGTTTGGGAAGGAGAGCAAAACACCAGGGTACTAGACTCCCAGAAGTGACCGAGGAGATTGGGGAAGGGAGTGTGTGTGGCCCCTGGGGACCCCATAGAAGGTGTGAGTATAGGATTTGGAGTCTACCTCATGGTGAGCCCTGGCTTGTCACTAGATCTCCCTGAGCCTCAGTTTCCATACCTGTATAGTTGAAGTAAGTGCCTTGAAGTCCATGGGCAAGTCTCTGGAGAAGCCCCATTGGATAGGTAAGCCCCGTCCCCAGGCTCCCCTGGATATGATAAACTGTGTGGTAGACACTGAGGTGGGGTCTGGAGCAGGAGTTTCAGGCCTGGTCTGGGCACAGCTGCTGTCTACCCAAAGTGGGTCAGCTCCATATTTCTGTGCCCAGAGGTTGTCAAAAAGTCCTTCCAGCCAAGTGTTCTGGTATTCTGGGCCAGCTTTGAGTCTGATCCAGCGGAGCCTGAGCAGAGGGAGGTGTAGAATGATTAGATTGTGCTAGAGAGCCGTGGCCTTGTCAGAGTGCCAAGTGGACCTCGTGTCCAGGGCTAACCCCATATAGTGGCTGCCTAGAGTCCGGGGCAGGAATTATGATGTTGCCCTTGGTTTAACAGGAGAGATTACAGGGATCGATTGGTGATGTCTGCTGTGGACACCCAGTTTTTTGTTTGTTTCTCTTCCCCCCTCCCTCCCCCCTCCTTTCATCTTCCTCCCACTCCAGTGCTGGGAGACGGACCCCAGGCAAACACTGAACACCGCCACAGCCCTGGTCCCTGCACCAGGGCTTCTCTCAGGCCCTGCCTTGCTCCATCCCTCTGTTACAGGAAGAAGCAGACAGCCATAAGCCAGGAGACACAGTGGCTCTAGCACTGTGTCCCAGGAGTGACCAAGGGGTTTGGGGAAGGGTGTGTGTGGTCCATGGGGAATCCATAGAAGGTGCTGGCACAGGACTTGGAGGCTGCTACCCAAGATGTAGTAGGAGGATAGCCTTGGGTAAGTCCATCCTCCCAGTGGTCAGCGAGGCTGACCCACTGGAGAGCGTTGGGAGCTGAGTGTCTCATCCATGTGGTACACAAACCCCGTTTCTTTCCCCTCAGCTTCCCACAGAGCCGCCGCAGCAGGGGAATACGGGGTGGGATGGGAGGTTATAGGGTTCTCCATGCACCCCATTTAACCCTGTCACTCAAACCTCGGACCTCACTCATGATTCTCATCTGTAAGATTGGGATTATCTGTGTGAATTAGAGCCGGGGGTGATATCAGGGTCTTTGAGGAAACACATTTTAGCCCTATCCCAATGTCTCAACTCAGAACAGAGGGTTTCTACCCTACACTTCTTTCTCTAACTGTGCCTCAGTTTCCCTTATTTGTGTAATGGAACTTAACGTGGCACTGGAGTGCAAGAGCCAACACCCTCCCCCCCATTTCTGATGATTCAGATCCAAATACGCCTCTAGGAAACATTCAAACTAGAGTGTGGGTGTCTGCTACATGCCAGCTTGACACACAAAGGCCTGTTCTTGGTCTCAGCCAGCTAACGGATTGACAGCAGGTATCTCTCACTGGAGAAGACACAGATAAAGGGCGTGTGGCCAGGCTAGTGAGGGGCAGCTGTGGGGTGACTGGAGGGGCCTGGGAGTGAACAGGCTCAGGAAGGTCCCAGAACAGCATTGCAGCCTGGGCGGGGGTATGGGTACCAGGGGGAGGAGTCTGAGGCAGGTGGGTCCTGCAGGAGTGCAGAGGCATAGGCCTCCTTTCCCAAGAAGGGAACCCGAGGCTCAGCTAGACTTCTCTAGCCTCTTGGGTCTCCCTAGCTTTCTGGTACCTCTCCTAGATTAGTGGACCCTCCACTAATCAGCTCTTCTTTTTTACCTTTCTCATTCTGGGTCAGTGACTGCCCAGTAGACTCTATTTCACAATTCAGACACCTCCAAAAGTAAGGTGGTTACTGGGGGTGGTGGTGGCTGTAAGCATCTTGGGGAGTTTCAAACTCACTATGTACCTGCTGGGTAGAGGGAATGGAACTAGAGATCCAACGGGGCTAGCACAGGGCTACGGCCTCAGGGTGGGCTGGCCAGCCCTGCAGGCTCCCTGGGGGCCCTCCCTGCTCTGTGCATGTGGCAGACAGAGAGCTTGAGGCAGCTCCGAATCCCTGTCTAGCATAGTTGGCACAGCCTATGAGGCAAGCCTCGCATTACAGGTGAGGCAACAGGCCGAGCGCCTGGCTCAGGACCCAGAGGCATGCCCAAGCCCGTCTGACACCTCGGGCAGGGTTGTCTCCAGCTGGTTACATTGCCTACCCCAGAAGGGAGGTAAAAAGGGACTTCTGGTAGGAGAGGGTGGGGCAGGGCTGTGTAGCACAGGCATTGGCTCCCGGGTATTCCTGGCGGCTGGCACTGCTGGATGCCAGGCCTGCCCAGATGCCCTCTTGGCTCCCAGTCCCACTCAAGTCTCACAGGCTCAGGCAGAGTTGATGCAACCTCCTGGAGGCTCAAGAGGGTTTTCTGGCCTAAATTATTTATCCTTCATATAGGATTTAGTCTTGAACACAATGGGGGATACTGAGGTCCTGTGTGTGTGTGTGTGTGTGTGTGTGTGTGTGTGTGTGTGTGTGTATGTATGTACGCTCACTACTGGATAGGGAACAAGTAGACAGATGCACAGGAGCCAAGGGATGACCAGGAGGCCCCTGCCCCCACTCGCCCCGTTCTGTGACCCACGGACAAAGATGTTGAACACTGAGCACCTCAGCCCTGACCACTTGACCTGTGTCTTCTCCTTCAGTCTTCTTACCTGTTCCATTGACTCAGCATGGCGTGGAGAGCAGTAGTGTCTGGAGCCGGGGTGCTATGAGGTCCACGGGCTGCCCAAAGCCCCTCCCCCTGGCTCAGCATCTTCTTCCAGAAAGAGGGTCAGGGGGGTCACATGAGGTGCGGCCAGCCATGTGTGACTGGGGACACTTAGTTCTACTGCTGGAGCCTGCGGGTGCTCACAGCCCTCTCCCAGAACGGCCCTAGGATCATTGGATCCCTTGTGCCTCTCTGGAAAGACTGGCTCAAGAGCTGCCCCACCCAGGATGACTCCAGTGTCACCGTCAGCCCTGCTAGATCTCTCCCCCTCTCCCTCTCTCTCCCTCTCTCTCCCTCTCTCTCTCTCTCTCTCTCTCTCTCTCTCTCTCTCTCTCTCTCTCTCTCTCTCTCCCCCTCCCTTTCCTGGCCTATGGCACCGGGCACTCTGCAATTTCTTCTCTGTGTTTCCCCAGCCAGCGTCCCTCCCTGGTCAACAGGGTGTAGCAGTCACTTAGTTTCAAAGCTTCACCCCATCCAGGGCTTGGTGTTCAACGGCAGCATGGGGCCACTGTCCCTCCAGGTCGGTGTCTTTGCCAGGCCTGTAGGTTGGGACTATGGTTGATCTTGAGTCCTGGCCTGCTCTGGGTTGCTCTCCCTTTTCAGAAATGGCCACTGATGCCTTGGGCGCTGACATGTGGTAGGGGCTGGCCCGGCTTCAGATTCTGGTTTCCTTTTGATTTCCAGGAGGGAGGGGGTGTGTGTGTGTGTGTGTGTGTGTGTGTGTGTGTGTGTGTGTGTGTGTAGGAGACAAATCAGAGAAGCCTTTGGGGTGAGAGTGGGCCTGGCCAGGACCCTGGACAGCTCAGCTGAGCCCCACAGAGCCTGCCTGGGATGGTGGGGGCTTTAAAAATGTTGGAAGGAGTTGCCCGGCACCAGGCTGGGGGCAGAATGAGCAGAAGGGACGGTGGAAGGTAACTGTAGTGTGAGGGTTGGCCCCACATCCCAACTTTAGACTAGCTGGACAGGTTTTGAAACCTTCGGAGTACCCCCCTGCCCCATAGTTTTTAGTCCATCAGCTGAAGCTTCCTCCCCTTTGTGGGGAGGCTACCCCTTGCTTGGATCCATGCCAGACTGTTGTAAAAATAAGTCAGCAAGAAGACAGCTGAGAAAATTCTTTAGCAGCCACCACAGAGGGTCCGAGGACAGGAGCACTAACGCTCAAAACCATCTACCAGTGACTTGTAAATGGTAACTCAGAGGGCACCAGTGGCCAGGACCCATCTCCTTGGGAGCCATTGGACCTGGCATTTTAGTCTCTGTAGATAACAGGGGTGGTTTCCCTGCCCAGACACACCTACATCTGGTTCCCACCCAGATTTTCATGGGTCACATGAGGTTAGTACTATGGTATTGAGGGGGCTTCTGTGGCCTGATAGAATCCTACATCTATCTATCTATCTATCTATCTATCTATCTATCTATCTATCTATCTATCTATCTATCTATTTCTCCTCTCTCTCTCTCTCTCTCTCTCTCTCTCTCTCTCTCTCTCTCTCTGTGTGTGTGTGTGTGTGTGTGCATTCAGAGGACAGAGGATGACTGTGGTAGTCGATTCTCTCGTTATGTCCACCATGTGGGTCCTGAGGATCGAACTCAGGTCCTCGGGCTTAGCAGCAAGCACCTTTCCTAGCTGAGACATCTCACTGGCTCACCATGAAATTCTAGCTAGAGATGGATGCAGAGAGCTCCCAAGGTCCTTTCCCCACACGGCGTCATGCTCTCCGTTACACCCTTTTCTCCTCAAGATGAGGAAATGGAGATTTAGACAAACACCAGAATGCCCAAGGTTCCGGACACGTTAGTGAAAAGCTGAGGTTAGAATTCAGATCCCCAGACTTGGTACCTAAAACTGTGACTGTGCTAGGTGCCAGCTGCACTGCCTTGAGGGGGAGGCCACTGATCAACTGTACAGAAGGAGAGATCAAAGTTCTGAGTCACGGCCCTAAGGGACAGAGCAGGAATCTGAGCTTGTGTTCAAGCCAAGGTTCAGGAGTTGGGGAGTGTTCACTGTACAGTGAACTTGGAGGTGAGCAGGATCCATAGCTAGGGGTACCCTTTCCTTCTTAGCCTCTGGATATGGAGGAAGGTCTGAGATGAGGCCTGTGCCATTGAGGTGACCCTTTCCAGGGCGGCTATGTCAGGATCCAGATAGACAGACCTAGGCTAGCAGGGAGAGACTGGCGGTGTCTAAGTGGGGCAGAGAATCCACCTTCTTGCCCTCTCCCTGGGTCTCCAGCACACAGTAGGCACCCAGGAAATGCCTCCCATCAGAACAAGCATCCCTGGCTGGTTCAGTAGTGAGGATCGGGTGGTGTTTCCATCACTCTTCATGAACAAGACCACTGTGTTAGTAAATTTTCCCTTACACAGAATGTCTGCTGTCTGCCCAGATGGGCTGTTCATTTAGGAGCGGGTCTGTCCTGCCCACCCCACGTTCCCCATTCCCTCATCTTTCAGAGCCATTCACTGACATTGAGTGGGCTACAGACCCTGTAGATGCAGCATCAGGTTCTGGGGCCTGACCTCTGGAGGTACTGCCTGGACCAGGAGAGGAGTAGGGGGTTAACTGAGGCAGGGTGTGTGGGTGGTACAGGTGATGACAGATCTTCGGTGGCGAGCTCATACTTGGTTCCGAACCACACGCCGAGTGCCAGGCATACGGTGGATACTCAATAGATGCACGGTAAGAGACGATAATCTGGGAGCTGAGCTCTGGCGGAACCCAGCCTTTGGAGGACAACAGTCACAAGACGCCCAGTGTCTCTCTCTCTCTGCTCTGCTCTTGTCCCCTAAAGGCCATGCCCAGCTGCAGTATTGTTCTTGGCAGGCGGCAGACAGAGTCTGCTGACATCCTGTGCCCCAACCTTCTCTCCCAGATAGGCAGAGCAGTTTTCTAAGGCACGGTGTGGTATTGCAGTCCTAGGAGGAAAGGGGCTCTTCAGAGTGTAGGAGTGAGAGGTGGGGACCCAGTGGGAGAACCTCTGTATCAGTTCCTCCCCCCCCCCCCCCAGCCTTTCCACACCCAGGCCCACGCCCTGTCTGCGATGCCAGAGTGAGCACTATTCAAAAATGCAAGCAAGGCAAGGCAAGGATCCCCAGCCATAACCTTCCATGGCTCCTGAAGAACTCCACGGGCTTAATTTATCCCAGAACCTGACCCTCCTTGGCGTTCTCTATCTTCTAACGCCACAGAGCCTCACCATCCCACCCTGGCTGGGATCCTGGCCTGCACCAGCCTCTATCTAGAAGGTTCTTTCCACCCTGGGCATGCTCTTATCCACTGCCGCATCTGCATCTCCACTTCCAGGAAGCCACCCAGGTAGCTGTCCCCTCCTCCCATGTGTCTCCCTCGGCCTCCCTCTTAAGACTGGGTTCTCCTTCAGAGCAGCCCCAGACCTCAAGTTCCCACAGAGGTGTCCTTGGGGTCTGATGCTAACCATCTGAGAGAGCTGGGTCAGACGAGATGGGCAAGTCGGACGCACAGGCATTGGTTAAGGGGAGTTGGAGGAGCCTCCCTCCTAACTTCCATTATGGGGGAAGGCCCAGGCCAGAGTGGTTCCTGTTTCCTGACCACGCTAGGCCCCTGGGAGGCAGAGGCAAAGAGACCCAGAGGTCTGTCCAGCTTGGGAAGTTTGAGAGGCTGAGGACCCCTGACCCCTGACCAGGGCCTCCCTGAAACCTAGTGCTGGATCCTCTGCCTCCTTGACTGGCTTACCTGCGGTCTCAGGGTTTCTGGGTGAGGCCACTGCAGGCCACCTAGAAGGCCAGAGGTGGGAGACCGGGAGACATAGGGACTCAGCTGGAGGACCCAGGCCTGATCCAGTGTGTGTGTGGAAAGAGGGGGTGTGTGTCTGTGTCTCTCCAGGGACAAGGCACCCCGGTGGTCCCAGGTTGGGGTCCTGGCTATGGAGCGGGTGCCCGGGCACCAGAAAAGAGCCACGCACGCCCCTGCACGCGGTGCCTAGCGTGGCGCGCGGCTCCGGAGGTGAGGGCGCCCCGCCCCGCTCCCCTCTCCCGGCGCTCGGCGGCCGGGGTTGGGGGCTGCGCGGAGAGGGCGCGGGGCGGCCCCTGAGCGGCGGGATGCGGGCTCCGGGCCCGGGAGGGCGCCGAGGCCCCAGGCGCGGCCGGGGTGGCCGGGACCCGGGCGGGAGGGCGCGCGGGGCCGGGGCCCGAGGCCGCGATCGCGCTCCTGCGGGGCCCGTGCGCGCGGGCGGAGCGGCGCGGCGGCGCGCGGGGCCGGGGCGGCGCGGAGCCGGGCGGGGGAGGGGGCGCGGGGAGCCCCCCGCCCCGCGAAGGAGGAGTCTGGCTCCCACTCGCAGCCTCGGCCGCGCGGCGCAGAGGCCCCCGCCCCTGCGCGCCGCCCTCGCGGGAGCCGGGCCCCCGCCGCCCTCCGCGCGCGCTGCTGCTCGCGGCCGCCGAAGAGGAGCCCGGGGCCAGGTAGGACCCGGCCGGGCCGGGAGTGCGCACGGGCCGGGTGCGGGCGGCGGGCCGGAGGGGGCGCGGCCGGGGACCCCGTCCCCGCATCCGGGCGGCCCGTGGCGCCCTCAAAGTTACTTTGGCCGCCTCTGCCTTACCCGGGGCGCGCGGCCCGGGTCGTCCACCGCCGCTGCGCAGCCCGCGGGGCCGGTGCGGGCGGGAGGGGGCTTGGCCAGGCCGTGCGGTCAGCGAAACTTTTCCCAGGCTGGCCGGCTGCCGCTGCCTGCTGTTGGAGTAACCGGTGGAAGGAGAGGGCTGGTGGGGTGCAAGTGATGATGAGGGTGATAACAATAGCCACCCCGGGCTGTGGAGAGCCTACTGTGTGCAGCCAGCCTCTGCTGACACTTGGAGAAGGGGGGTGAGGAGGGGGGCCGAGGGCGGTCAAGTGGCTACTTTTGCTGGGTATTGCTGGGAACTTCACTAACACCCATCTGTCGTCCATCCATCCATCCATCCATCATCTCTCCATCATTCTTCCTTCACTCATTCAACACACTTAACTGTTCTTTGCTGTGTCCCTTCAGGGGATTCGGTGACTAACCAGATAGCACCCAGTCCTCCAGGACAGTATTCCATGGACTGTCCGAGCTGAAAGCCTCTTGTGTGTTTATTTTGGGACATGCTACCAGACAGATTAGGCAGGGGCAGGGGAGCGCTGTTGGGTGAAAGAACCCCGGAGGCCAGTCTTAGGGATTGGAGACCCTCCATCTTCTACCCCCTCCCAACCCTTTGGGTCCAGGCTCAGTGGTTCCTTGGGGTCAGGGCACACCACACTGGAACTGGATGCCATCCCTGTCCAGCTAGCCTGGCATGGATGTTTCTTCCTCACTATTGGGCTGTCCTCTCTCCCCCGGCATCCTTCCAGAAGTGCACCCCCCCTTCCACTTCTTCCCCTGAATGGCTAGGAGGAGAACGAACTGTTAACAATTATAAAATTAAACCCGGGGAAACAAAAGTGAGGCACCATTGAATGATTGGGCTGCTTGCCGGGTATGAATGGTAGTGGCAGACTTGCTAGCAGGGATCAGCTACATTGGTGGGCTGTTGGGGCACTCAGGCACTAACCATGTTAACACCCCAACTGGCCTTGGCCAAAGGAAAATTAAGACAACTTCACTAGTATTTGACACAGGACTAAAAATGCCGTGGGGGGAGGCTGGACAGGTTTTTGGGGTGACTGCTCCATCTCAGCTAGAAGCCAAGGCATTAGGAGACCATCTGGGGAGGGTACCGAGGCAGGGGAGAGCACCAGGCTTTGGAGCCGGTGGTGACAGGGAGGCGTCTGGAGCAAGGCGCGTCTGCAGGGTACTGATCTGTGGGAGCATGCATACTAATCTCTGTACCGCCCGTCTCCCTGCAAATTGGCTTTCCAAGTGGCAGCCCCTCAACACTTATAAAATCTCCTTTTGCTCAAGATGGATTTCAGTGAAATGGTTGCATCTCTCCCAGTTTCCCCGAGAGCTGGAGCAGTGTTAATTGGCTGATGGCCGCTCAAAAGACAAGATATTTAGTCTTGAGAGGCTAATCGTGCGCTTGGAAACGGTGCTGAGTAGGGCTGCCTCCTGATTTACTGCTAAGCTTGAGGAATTTGGGAAGACTTGGGGTGAATTAGATGAGGGTAGGTTCTGGGTAGGATGTGTGAGATGATGTGTCTAAGATGTAAGGACTGTGTGGTGTGCCTAGAACCATTCACACTTACCCAGGCTAATGTCCTGAATTTAGGGACTATTGGACCGGGTCTAGGCTTAGATAGAAGATGATGGTAATTGGGGGGTATTTCTAGTAGGGCCTAGGTTGTTGTATCAGGAGGACACAGTGAGACCCATGGAACCACACTCAAGCAAAGCGGCATTATCAAAATGCCCGGTCTACCCACGGGGCTGCTAAATCTTCATCCATCCAAAGTGAATTCATTAATTCTCTCTTGAACTTGCTACCTGCCCACCCAGGCAGTGGTGGCTGGTTGTCTGTTCATCACTCGCAGGACCCACAGCTCCCCGTGCTGTCTGAAGAATTAGGGATGAAAGGTAGATTTCACTGAAGGAGCACATGGAAGAGGGGAGGGGGGTGAGCTCGGCATACTCTGCAGGTTCTGGACCTATGGAAAGAAGGAAATCATTGCCAAACTGTGGTGAGCTTTTAATCTTTCCAAATGCCTTCACTCTTCTAATCTCGGGCCTGTGAGTGATCATGAATAGCGGGGCAGAGGAAATGAATGGGCCAGGCAAGATTTCCAACAAGTAAATATGACACACAGAAAAACATGCAATTAGTGGAGGTTAGTGAATGCCTTTCAAGTCTTCAGAGCTGCAGTTAAGGGTGGAGTTTTCTCCCTTATCCCGGAACTGTCTGTCAAAATCCTTGAAGTGATAACATGACACGTCTCTCCCATTAACCCTCCCTCACCAGAACAAAAAAGAGTCCTTTGCATGTGGCCGCCCTTCTGCACGCTCTTGTTCCTGGGGTTCTTTCCAGTCAACCTTTGTCTGCACCTCAGAAGAGAAGGGGCCTGAGGCCCTGGCTCTTCTGGGGGCTGAGGCCTAGAAATGGGTTCCCAGACCTGTCCTGATCCACAGAGCGAAGTCGCTGGCCCCTCAGGTGAGAGGCAGGCTTGCTCGTGGGGACTCCTTTCTGCTCCAGTGCTGTGCCCTCTGTGACTAGATACATCTGACACCCAGGGTCCAGGGAGAAAGGCAGGTAAAGGTGGCCCTTTCTGAAGCAAAGATCGTTGAGCATGGGCTGTGCCGGGCATGGAGAAAGCAGTCCACTGCAGCCCGGTGCCTGATGTGCGGCTGTCCACATCTCACCACATCACCCGTTAGCATCGCCCAGAGACTCCCACTGACATTGTTCAGGTTGGGTCTGAAGAGGAGACCAAGAAGTGACAAGCCAAAGCAACTCCCAGGGAAAGAAAGAAAAATAAATAATCAGAAAGCAAGCCCCTCTCTGGAGGTGGCATGGGGCAGAAGCATTTCCAGATTCATTCAGCTCACTTTAGCACTCTCGGTGACCTGGCTGGCCAGTATGTTGCCGACACAAATGATTTTCTTTATTTCAATTTTTCTCCCCCAATGAAAGTAAGCTTAATTACGCTCTGTTTCTATTTTAAACACATGTGGGGCAATCGAAATTTCATCAACCCCCCCCCAAAAAAACCTTAATAAACCAAGATTATGTGTGTTAGTTTAGAACTCAGATAGTGACTTGAGGTAGTTGTGGGTTTCTCTGTGAATTTCTGTTCCATCAACTTGGCCAGTATGTTGTCAGAATGTGATCATTCATGATATACAGAAGCAGTTTCTCCTCCTCCTCCTCCTTTCCTCCTCCTTCTTCTTCTTTTTTAATCTCCTTTCTGGTGGATTGTGATCTCATGCAGCCAGGCCATTGTAGCTTCCTATGCACACCACCCGATGGACACCTGCAAGATTACCCGCCTAGTGCAGCCTCCCCGTTTGCTTCGCCTCCTTCCAAGAGGCCTTGTGGCTCTGCGTTGATGGACTCGGAGGGACTTTCAGCGTCACCATGCTCGTTCTGTCGCTTTGAGGAGAAAATGATGTCTGCTTCCCATTTCCGACAGGCACATCCCTTCCCTTCCCCTCCACTTCATCTCCTTGTGTTTCCCGTACCCAGCTGCAGCCTGCAAAGCTGCATAATACACCGCACTGGCGGCCACTTGAGAAATGCAAGCCCTTCCCTCATGGTGCCTGTTCCTTCCTTTGTAACGAAGTGCGTTTTGGACACTTGGCGTCCGTGGAAAAGGCCAGCGTGCCCTCCCCTACCACACCCACCCCTGGTTTCCTGTGTTTGTCGGGGTAGGAAGTGGGGAATGGAGTTTGGCTTTTTTAGGTTTGTCATTTGGGCACGTTAGTTAATTGATCACACTTTAGAAGTTTAATCCTTAATTACAAATTCCTGAATGAGCACAGAAAGTTAGACCTGAGCTTGTCTCTGAAACAGCCCCCCCCCTTCTCCCCGAGACTCCAACATGGAACCCTGACAGTGCTGATGTGGTTATCCCTCAGAGGCATCTATCAAATCGATTTCTACAAGAGCCTCCCAGCCACAGTTATTTTCTTTGCAAATCGGATTTACATGTGAAGCCACCAAGACCCCCATGCCTCACCCCTACCCCAGCCATATAGGTCCCCAACACCCTCAAGTACTGAGTGTGAGTGGGCACGTGTGTGTGTGTGTGTGTGTGTGTGTGTGTGTGTGTGTGTGTGTGTGTGGTGATGAGACGCAGTGTTGGCTCTCACACACTTAACCCTTGCTTCCTTTTTTGTGTGTGGGAATGTCTGTGCGTGTGTTGGAGCCACATCTAAGCAGCTTCCGACTGCAGCCCTGCAGGTGCCCAGGCCTCCAAGCGTTCTGTTTTGAAAACCAGCACCCAGTACTTTGGGGAAGGAAAAAATGAAATGGGTCCTCTCGCTGTTATTTGCACGATTGTGGGTCTGCTAGATGATGTGGAAGTCTCGAGAATTGCAGTCACTTCTGGAGTGGAGCGCGGATTTTGTAGGCGTGTTTCTTTCTCTGCCTGGGCTGTGTGGCTTCCACCCATCTCAGGTCCCCATCTGTGCGATGGGAATGGAGACTGATCAGGATTCAGGGATGAACCCACCCAATCTCTGTCTTCAGTCAAGGGGATAAGTGAGCAGCCATTTGTGGCAGCCAGGACACGATCCAGTAAGTAGCGCTCGTGATGGTTCTGAAATAAAAGTACAGAATTGGAAAAAGGAAGTGTCACTGACTTGGGGGAGGGGCAGCTGAGGAATTAGAAAGGGGTATTTAAAATCGTGTAGTGCTACATTCAGCATGGGTCCAGCTAAAAGGTTTTTAAGTGGTAAATGCTTTAAAAAGTCGCTTGTGGTTGATCCTATCCTCTCTGGGGCTCAGGGTCTCACTTTCACTCCATCTGTGGATCTCTGCATCCACTCAGCTCCTCAGTGCATTCTGCCAGGATGTGGATGCCAGTTGCCCGCCAAAGTTTCTTGTCAATTGAGACCTACAGTGGATCCAGAGGAAGGCTGGACCCAGGCCCCACTATTGAAGGACCCTGAGAAGCTGGGTTTGATACTCCACTCTCCTCCACGGCCACGGAGCTGTTTCTTTTCCCTTTGAGTTCTTTTCTGTATTTTATTTTATTTTATTATTTTACTTTACGCCTTCTATGATAGTTTCCGTTCAGAACTAGTCAATTGTATATTTTTATGCTCAGACAAAATAGGAAAAATACAGCGGAAAGTGATTTTTTGAGCGTGTGTGGAGATGACGGCTTGAAAAAGAATCCTCTGCAAACCTCCATGCCTTCGTACTTAAAAATGTCTATTACGTTTTCAAATGTGTGTGTGTGTGTGTGTGTGTGTGTGTGTGTGTGTGTGAGAGAGAGAAAGAGAGAGAGAGAGAGAGAGAGAGAGAGAGAGAGAGAGAGAGAGAGAGAGAGAGAGGTCAGGGGACAGCCTGTGGGAGTCAGTTCTCTCCTTCCACCATGTGGTCTGGCGGATGGAGCACGGATCCTCAGATTCGGCTGCCGGTGCCTTTACTGGCCGAGCCATCACTTCAACCCCCTCAAGACTTTGCTGGCTAGTGTTATCCCCTGTGTTTTGACCTGTGGGGACCACACAGAGTATGTAGGATGCTTTTTTTCCCCCTGTGACATTTGCTACATTCTAACAAAAGCCAGCATCAGCAGTGTCTCCCCAGAGCTGGCTCTGTCTAGCTTTGCTCTGAGTCAGCACCCGATGTGATCATCTGCATGTTGGGCTGGCTGGTTGAGAGAGGCTCCAGTGCTCGGTGCTCGCCTGACCTCACAGTCCAGGTGTGTGGAGAGCAGTCAAGGGAAGATCGGCTTGGGATTCTGATAGCTACTGCAGCCCGGATGCCGGGTGTTTTCTCGTGCAGTCATGGATGGTTGCCCGAGTTCCAGGCACCGCAGTACTGTCCTCGCTTTGGTTTTTGTTAAAGGTGTCCCAGGAAGAGACACCTCGGTCTTTTTGAAGTGATTGTTTTTGATTTTGGTCAGAGGCAAACTTCGCCTTCCCAATCTGAACACTTCTGAGAGCCAGGTGGAGGTGGGTGGCCATGGCACAGGGCCAGCAGGCTGGAATCATCGCTGTCCAGGGTGCACAGACTTCGAGGGTAGAGATGGGTGCTCAAACCATGCAGTGAAATAAATGTAGCTCCAGGCAGTGCCAGCCCAACTGTCTGACATCTTCCGACTGGCTTCTGTTGTTAGATGACCTGCCATCTCCTCCGCTATTGATGCGCTGAGGATTTAGGGACCCTACTCAATCTCTCTCCTCCCTGGCCTTTGGGACATGCAGGTTGGCGAGCTTCACAGCTGGTTGGCGGCTTCTCCCAGGCCACCGACTCTTCGGCTTTGCTTATATGTGTGGGAGGCCCAGGGCATCTGCTGCTCCTGCTGGCTCTAGGGCCTTGAATACCAGGCAGGTTCTCTCCCACTGAGCTTATGTCCAGCTCTGCCACAAACCTGGGTCACTTGAGTCCCAGAGCTGGGTATGGCTTGAGGGGGACCAATAGGTATTAGACTGAGCAGTGCTCACCAGTGCTAGGAAAAAAAAGATCAAGGGATGTGTACTGAGTGTGCTCAGCTAGTGATGAGGTAGGACAGAAGGGTTCTGAGGGCCCTTGGGCTCCAGGCAGAGGAGAGGGTTTGTGACCATTTGAATATCTTGGCTGAATTCTCAAAAGTTCCCTGCAGAACTCTGGGCTTTATTGGAGTCATCTTACCTGAGCAGATGAGACACTTATTAAACACCTACTGTGTGTCGGAGCCTCAGTCACGTGAGGGAGATTTAGAATCTGCACATTTTCAAGAAAAGTCCAGATCTGGAGTAGTGAGTAGTGAAAGTTGCTTTTAAACATGGTCTGTCAGATGCAAAGGCTATGCATGCCCATCCATGCATCCACGCACCCATCCATCTGTCATTTATCCATTCACAGTTCATCCACACATCTGTCCACCTATCCACCCATCCACCCACCCATCTATCCATCCATCCATCCATCCATCCACACACATCCACACATCATTTCTGTATCCATGCATCCATTCATGTGTGCATCCATCTATCTGTCCATCTACGCATCCCTGCATCTATGCACACACCCATCTCTATATCCATTTATGATGCATGCATCCATCCATCCATGTATTCATGCATGCATCCATCCGTGTATATTCATGTATCCATCATCCATCATTCTATACTTTGTTTCTCATTTATCTCAGATACAAGACCAGGACCAGTATTGGGGGCTTTGATCAGGGAGGATCTGGGGGCAATGGGCGGAGGCTTTGATACAGCCTAGGGAGGCTTGGCAGAATATCACCTCTGAGGCCTTGAGCCAAGAAACAGGTGGTCCATGCCAGGGACGGAGTGGTGTGAGAATCTGCACACATGGAGGCTCCGTGCACATTCCTGATTGGGGTGGGGGAGCCCCAAGTGGCTGAGCTGGGCCTGAGGAGGGAAACTGGGCTGGTGCCCTTCTGGCGTGTCCAGATTTGCTGGCTTTCCTGGAGGGCAGCTGCTACTCCTAGGAGGTTGTGTGTTCCAGAGGGAGTGGGCAGACTGAGTTTTAAGCACCCCTGGAGGCTGGTGTGTTGTGGCTGTGGTGACAGAGTCCAGAACCAGCAGAAGGCTAGACAAAGCTAGGGGGCGGGGACTGAAATGGGACTTCTTCTCTGGGTGTCAACTTCTCATACAGTGGGCGTCTCAGCACAGCCTGCCCCTCCGTGTCTTGGTCAACACCATGGCTCCAGAGAAAGGCTGTCTTAGAAGAGGACAAGACTTAAGCTAGTCTCCCAGATGGAGGGAATGTGTCCACCAGCGCTGGACCAGGCAGGCCCAGAACCTTCAAACTCGACTTTCTTACTGAGGCTTCATGGACGGAGATTCCTCCTACCCTGTCTATAACTCCAAGTGGAGATGAGTAGGGATGCAGAAAGAGATTAAGTGATGTGCCCAACATCCCACAGGCCAGCATCACCTGAACTCATGCCCTGTGACCTCTTCACCCCAGAGGCCTGCTGGCAGACAGCCATGGGGACAGTAACAGGAGGGTCATCACTGATGCCCCTCTGCCTCAGGGCCTTTGAATTTGCTGTCCCCTCTACCTCGGCTCTCTTCGCCCAGGCCTGGGTGTGGCTAGGTCACTCCCTATCCTGTTAGGTGATGCGTATTTGGAAATGCGGTTCACGATCATCCAGTTTATGGAGTCCTCACTGCCTTCTATCTTGTTTCTAAGCTCTGTTTTCTTCCGGATGCTATTATGTATACGTTCTACCTCCCTTCCCAGCCCAATCTTTGGGGATAGGGACCTCTTTCTGTTTTCAGTGATTTTTTGTTTGTGCTTTTTTTTTGGGGGGGGGCACAGGGGACAGGGACAGAAAGCGGGATCTGAAATGTGTTTGTTGAACAAGGTGAATTCCTTCCTTCCTCTTTTCCTTCCTCCCTTCCTCTCCTTCCTCTCTTCCTCCTCCCTCCCTTTCTCCCTCTCCTCTTTCCTTCCTCTCTTCTTTCCTCCTTCCTTCCCCTCCCTCCCTTCCTCCCTCCCTCCCTCCCTCCTTCCTTCTTTCTTTCCTTCCTTCCTTTTACACTGCTTCTCTCTGTGGAGTAGTCCTGGCAGGACCCCCCTCCCCTAGGACCTGTGAACTGGTTCAAGGTCAACCCACTGGACAGGGACCCAGTACTCAAGTCAGTCAGTCACCCCACCATGCACACATGCTACTCCATTTTGGGGACCAGGTGTGAGCATTTCCCAGCTGAAAGCCGTTTTCCGGGGAAGCTACTCTCCCTCAGTGGACTGCGGAGCTGAATGCGGGTGTGCTGGCGGCGGCTGCTGCAACAGCCCCATAAACACGAAATGGAAGCTCAGAAGGAGGTCCCGGGTTCCTGGTTTCCTCGGTTTCTCTAGGCAGGACCTGTGGTGAGTCCTCTTTACGTGAAGTTCGGCACGGCACTGCAGGGCTGGCACCCGGGACTCCCTGCCTGCCTCCTCCCCCTGAATCTCTTGTTGCCAGTCAGCTTTCCCACTGAGGTGTCTCTGCTGGCACCTGCTTCCCTGGGGGGCAGTGTGTGTGTGAGGCCCTGGATGCCCCTCTGTCCAGGCTGGACCCAGTGTGTCTGGCACCCTGATGGGCTGCTGGCATGGGGCTGGCTAGGAAAGAGGACTGTGGCTCCTCAGGCTTGAACTGGGCTGTGCAGACACCATCCTCTGCCAGGTGTGTGCTGGGTGCTAGGAAAGGAGTCTAGCCAGACACTGTCCATCCGAGCATGCATCTGTCTGTCCGTCCATCCATGTTTTCAACATCTGTGAAGTTTTGTGATAGACCACCTGGGAGAGACTAAAGGAAGAAGAGTAATAGCTTGCATTTATTGAGCACTTGCTGTATACCCCCAGGGCTTGTGACAACCAGTGTACATGGGTGTCATCTTGTTTACTCTTCACAACTCGGAGGTGGGTGACCAGACTGCCCTTGGGAGTGCAGAGTACTTGTTCGTGGTCACAGCTGGTAGCGTTCAGGGATAAGTCGTGGGGACACTTGCTCTACCCTCAGCAATACCCGGGCTTCTCACAGGCCCCCAGCAGGAAGGTTCTTGTCCAAGGTCTTGTCTGCTCAGAGGTAAAGGGGGAGTGGTTGTCCCCACCTGGACAGGAGGACAGCGACTCAGACTGGGAGAGCAGGTTCGGGCCATGTGGTTTGGGCTGGTGTTTCATCTCTCACTGTGACTCAGGGTCAGATTCTACTTTACATTTCTCTCTCTCTCTCTCTCTCTCTCTCTCTCTCTCTCTTCATTTCTTTTCATTTTAACATCTTTAAAACTGGTTTATTTATTTATATTTTTATGTGCCTTGTTGTTTCTTACCTGCGTGTATATCTGTGTGAGGGTGTCAGATCCCCTGGAACTGGAGTTACAGACAGTTGTGAGCTGCCATGGGGATGCTGGGAATTGAACCCGGGTCTTTTGGAAGAGGAGACAGTGCTCTTAACCACCGAGCCACAAGGTGTTATATAGCCCAGGCTGGCCTCAAACTCAAATAATCTTGGACTCCTGACCACGTGTTCCCCTCTTCCTCTCAAGTGCTGGGCTTGCAGACACATCTCACCATCTCTGGTTCTCCTGTCTTTTTTTGAGGTGAGGTCTGAAACTCACAACAATCCTCCTGCCTCAGTCTCCTGAGACTACTGATGTACCCTACCTTGCCTGACAGAATTGTCCCTTTCTTTCCATGTTTTGAGAGGGAAAGAAATTATTGCTATTTTATTTTACCTTGTATGGGGATGATTGAGATTTTTTTTTAAGAATTAATAACCCATTTCTTCTTGCACGTAATTAAAATGTTCTCCAGTCTCTAATTTTTGTCATTTTACTAATCTAATTTGTTTTCTGAGTGTGTCGATTCCCCTTCTGAGCACAAAGCAAGGGGGATTTTTCTTCCTTTAATATGACTGGGATCCAAGTGTCCAGGAATCATTTCTCTTTGGTTAAATACAGTCCAAGCAGGGCCGTTGGAGGATCTTAAAAAGCACAATCCGAGAACAACAAGGCAAAAAAAAAAAATCTTCAAGTCACTGCCTGCTCACACAGTTATAAAATTATTGGAAGCAGCGATGAGGGAACCACGGTGTCAGTAACCAGGCCCAAGCCCCCCAGGACAGGGTGCTGCCGTACTGGCCCGGTCTGTGCCTCCAGGCTCCACACAGCGGGCTCAGATTCTGCTGCAGGGGAGGTTTTTGTTTTGTTTTTTTGTTTTGTTTTGTTTTTTTGTTTTTCGAGACAGGGTTTCTCTGTGTTGTTTTGGTTCCTGTCCTGGATCTCGCTCCATAGACCAGGCTGTGCAGGGGAGATAAATTAGTCCAGTTAAATTTACCTGTAAACTGCACCTTTCCACTGAAAGAGAAAGGAAAGAAAGAAAAACTACAGAATTTTCACTGTGTGATTAAGTGGGTTCTTGGATCCTGGGACCCTGAGGGGGACAGGGAGATGCACAGGAAGGGAGATCCTCTCCAGGTTTCTCCTGGGGCCACCACCCTGCCTCAGCAGAGGAGCTTCATGGCCACTTCTTGGAAAACCCCTTCTCCGGGTGCCTCCGAGAGATGTCTCGAGGCTAAACTGACGTTGAAGGAGGAATTTTCATCCCGTGCTGTCCCCACCTGCTCAGGCTTGCTGGGGTGTGGGTGTGGTCCTGCGGATGTGTTTGGGGGGTCTGTGGGGAGGAGGTGGAGTTGGGCAGGCATCCTTCCTGTTCCCCAAATCTGAAAAATAGAAATTTAACTTCCCTGTTGACAAAATACCAGCCATTGTCTCGTCTCCAGCTCAACTACTCTGTAGGCTCCGAGAATCTTGTTGGAGGGGGAAAAGAAATGTCTGAAGTATTTAAACATGTTGGACCATGCATGCATCCGTCCATGGCATCGCGAGTTTTTTCTTTTTTCCTCATGGTCTCCTCCCTCCCTTCGCTCTCCTTTTTTTTTTTTTTTAACCAAAGTATATTCATCAAACTGCTGAGTTGGAAAGATTTGTAATGAGTTTTTGAGCTGTGTGCGACTGTGTTTTTTCCCCCCTCTTCCCCCCACCCTTTCCCTCTTTCTAAATCTTCATCTGACATTAAATAAAACAAATCCCAAACAGATTAACTGTCGCATGGTTCTGCTCCGTCTCTTCAGTCTGTTTGCAGGTCTGGCGGGGGATCCGGCAGCAGCGGCAGCGGCGACGGCGAGGACGGAGGCGGCAGTGGTGGCGGCAGCGGCAGCGGCGGTAGTGGGAGATGCCCGGGTGGCCCACGGAGGTCCATGTGGCGCTCTAGGTGGGATGCTGGCATCCTGAAGGCCGAGGCCCTGGCCCTGCTCCCCTGTGGCCTGGGCATGGCGTTCTCTCAGTCACACGTGATGGCGGCGAGGCGGCACCAACATGGCAGGCTCATCATTGAGGTGGATGAGTACAGCTCCAACCCCACCCAGGCCTTCACCTTCTACAACATCAACCAGGGCCGCTTTCAGCCACCGCACGTGCAGATGTAAGTGCTGATGCCCGGGGGCCTGGAGGGGACAGGGAGGTGGGTGCCTCCTGGCTTCCGGTGCATCCCTCAGCGCGCACTCGAGGGGCTCGTGGACCCAAACCCGCGCTGTGCTCTTGCACTTGGGTTGAAGTTGGGAGGGACCTGAGGGAAGCCCCAGACTGATGGCCCCAGGGACCCACAGTGTGGCCCCTCGTCATGTTTGATTGGACTTGGCGAAGGCTTCAGAAGTGTTTGAAAATAAGACGGTTTTACAGAGAGATCCAAGATTTGACGATGGAACCACAAATTTTGCCACCCCAGGCTCGCTTGTTCTCGGGGGAATATCTAGGGCTGAATTTCAGCTGTGTCCAAGGATGTGGCTCCCAATTCCTAGTCTGACTTACTCCCTCGGGGAGACTGAGTCACAAATAGGGAGAAGGTCCTGCTGTAGGCCCAATAGGTTAGGACCCCATCCCGGTCCAGTCGGCTCCTCTCCCTTTGTTTGACCCCCATGCTTCTGAAGTGTTCTACGGAGGAGGTCTGGGGCTTCAGTTACCACCTCATCTCAGTTTCACACTCTGTGCTGGGTCAGGGTCACCTTGATCTCGCACAGAGGGGGAGGGACTGATGGCTCCCTGCTGACAGAACAAGGAAGTAGCAGCTCTGGCCAGCGTGACCCTGTGCTGTGGGGTTGCTAGAAGCCCCTCTCAAGAATGTTAGATTACCCCTGGGGGTGCAGACACTGAGCTTCCTCTAGGGGCTGGAGCCCTGCTTCTGAGTAGTGAGTAGGTTCAAGAGGTCCCGGCAGCTGTTACTCGGGGACAAAGTACAATGGATGAATTGCTCAAATCCCAGCGTGACCGGGTAGTGGAGTGGTGTGTAGCCACTCCGTCCACTCCGTCCGGTGTGGTTTCCTTCAACCCCACATTCTGTTCAACGATGCGCTGAGGAGATAATTCATTGGGAGCAGGGCATCGAAGGTGGCCGTCGTATGGTCTGGAGGGGCAATTCCAACGTGGGAATGCCTATTTTCCCAGCAGCACTTGCTCGAACAATGCTCCTTCCTGTGGAGGCTTCAGTTCACATGGTCAGAAGGTGTAGTTTTTGGTGGATTTCTAGCCCAGTACTGCCTCTTTTTTAAAGAATTTATTTTTATTTACTTTTTTATTTGGGAACCAGACTAGAGGATTTAGGCAGGCCGAATGCACTGTTGAGGGCACACCTCTTCTTGGTCTTTGAGACCCAGCAGCCTGGCAGAGATGCTGCAGGCAGAGGCCTGTCTTTCTCTGCCTAGATTATCTTTTTTTTTTGTTGGTGGGATTGGAGATGATGATACTGAGGTCCCTGATGCTGGGGTTGATCTTGTCCAGTGGGAATGTGGGAGAGCCCCAGACCCTCAAACAGAGCAGTGGGGGCTGATGTGCATCTGTGTTCTCCGCACATCCGTCTGTGAGTGTCCTGGACTCAGAGATGCTGCCCTTTGGGGCTACTGTGGAATGTGACTGGATTGGGTAGGCCCAGGGAGACCCTAGCTGGAGAAAAAAGCCATGCAGACAGGACGATGGGAGAGGAAAGCTGAGGAAGGTCCATCAATTTGGGGGTGTTTGGGAATGACCAGGATAAGATAGATTCTAGTTGAGACCTGAAGGAGTGTGGGGTGGGGGGCGATTGGAAGGGGTATTAGGATTCCCTGGGCTAAGCAGAAGGAGTAGAAGGATAGAGCCCACAGAGGGCTAATATGGGAGAGGGGCCTGCTGGGTAGAGGGGCCAGACCATGTCCTGGGGAAGGGCAGTGGGTGAATGAGAGAGAGGGTGGCTGTTCCCATTTAACCAGGGAACAGCGGAGGCCAGCCCTTCTCTTCCCTCTCCCTTCCTTTGTTCCTTCATTCGGATTCTTTGGGAACAGTTAGGCAGCTTGTGGGTGAGAAACACGGGTCCCGGGCTGGCCTAACTGGGTGATGCTCACGCCGCTTGATGCCTCAGTTTCCCCAACCACAAAGTGATATTTACAGTGATGCGGAGGGTGCAATGGAGAAGTCTCCGAGGCGGTGGGGCCACGTGAGTGGCTGATGTTCATCACTGTAGCAAGAGCCAGGCCCGGGCGTGGAACTTAGTGCTTGAAGTGATGAGAGGCAGCTGCCTGCTCGCACTGGGCTTGTGTTCCAGGCATCTGCGGCTAGGCAGCAGCAGGTTGTAAGGGCATGTCAGCGTGTGACGCTTGTAGCAGCAAAAGTGTTTTCGGGTTGCTTGTCTGGCTGATGTCCCCCATGGTCTGGACCTCTCCCCTTTGGCCTGCTCTATGGAATGCCTCTCCAGTCAGCTAGGGTCCTGGTTTCCATAAACAATGGGGCTGAGTGGCCACTGGGGTGTGGGTAGGGCTTAGGAAGGAGCACAAACAGAACTTTGAAATTCAACATTGCATTTAGCAGGACAATGTCTGGGTAGGCACAGGACTCTGGGGCCGCTGCCTCCTGTCCCTTCCATTCAGACTCCAGATCTGAACTGGAGGAGGCCTGCAGGCTGTAGGGGATTTCCTTCACAAGTGGCCACTCTGCCTTGGAGAGAGGTTGCTCCTGCTTAGTGATTTATCACCTCCGCGGACTTTGTCTCTGGGGTGAAGGAGTGAGGAGCGGGGGGTCCTATTTAATAAATCCACAATTTATATTTAATAATAACAGTGACAGCTCAACATGGCCTCTGATTGAGCTTTGTGATTTACTCAGAGGCCCCTGAGACCCTGCTGGGAACTTGTCAGCCTTTGTCAGAGTGATGATTGTCCACAGCTGGGGCCTCTAGCCGTGGGCCCTGGGGCTGAGAAATCCCAGGAGGTTTTCGGGAGAATCCTCCAGGCATCATGTCCCTGGGCATGCAGGTATAACAGTGGGCAGTGAGAGGGAGGGCCAGGGTTACTGGAGTCTGCCATGAAGGTATCTGGGGTGGACACACTTGGTGTTAACTCTTCCCTCTGGCCTTTGGGGGTCACTGGAGACATGGGCCAGACCCTTTAAAGACCCTGTGGGTCCCTCGGGTGGTACTGGGTGCTGGAGAATGTAGGGATAGGAATGGCAGAGCTAGGCTGAGAGGTTCCGTCCTTGGCACTTGACTGGGTTGACACCTGATCCCTCCTTTCAGAGGGAGAAGCTAAGACTTTGGAAGGGGAGCACATGGAGCCAGGGCACCCCCTTGGCCCTGTGTAGTGGGTTCAGCCTGTCCACTAGCTGCAAGGCTGAGGACTCAGCCTGGAGCTGGGCAGGGGCCAGGGGCAAAGCAGAAGAGGACTCAGCCACATCCTGGGCTCCTGGGCAGCAAACCCAGAAGCTGCTCGGGCTTCCTAAACCTTCCAACCTCCCTCCTGCCCCAGGTTTTATGTGTGCTTGCATGTGTGTGCATGTGGACACATGTGTGTGCACACGAGTGTGGTGTGTACATGTGTATGTGCACGTGGTGGTGTGTATGTGTGTGTGGTGTATGTGAGAGTATGTGGTATGTGTATGTCTGTGTGTGTGTTTGCACATGTGTGTGTGAGTGTGTGTTGTGTGTGTGCACCTGTTATGTGTATGTGAATACGTGGTGTGCGTGTGTGTGCATACTTGTGGAGGCCAGAGGTGTGGCTCCTCAGGAGCTGTGCACCTTACTTTTGGAGACCTGGATCTTACCGTTCAGGGTCAGTCTCCTGTCTCCACCTTCCCAGTGCTGGGATTACAGGTATGCATCTTTGTCCAGTTTTCTCTTGGGTTCTTGGGGTTGAACTCAAGGGTCCTTCTGCTTTCGGGGCCAATGATCTCCTGACTGAGTTATCTCCTCAGCTCCAGCCTCAGATCTTCACACAGGCTGTTCCTTTGGCTTCTCTAGCTTTTGACCCTGAATGCTCTGTAGACATCCTTCACATGTCCCTGGAGCTGGGCAGGGGCCAGGGGCAAAGCAGAAGGAGACTCAGCCACATCCTGGGCTCCTGGGCAATGAACACAGCAGCTCTTCCTAGTCACAAATCTCCCGGCCATGTCCAACTGAAGATGTTCTTTCAGAGGTGGGCTTGGTTCTGAGGCACCCCTGTACCCCCTGCCCCATATCTGATCCCTAGTACAGAAGATGGAAAGAAAGAAGGGGATGGGAGGAGGGATGAGGCCAGGAAGAGCCCTGGGGATGCAGGAGGGTCTGGGGCTCAGAGGTGCAGCAGCATTTGAGGGAAGCAGAGTGGGCCATCCCAGCTGGAAGGACCAGCTACCTGAAGGCTGAGAGACAGTGGGAAGTACAGGCCGAGGGGTGTGCATGGGCAGGGTGGCCGGGTCACCTTGGAACCTGCCCTTCTGGGGAGAGCACCAGAAGAGGGGGTCAGGGCAGTTGTGTTGTGTGGAGCTGACCACTCACTGCCCGTCTTGGGCTTCAGTCTCCTCTTTTGCAGAATTCTCAAACAACATGGCCGATGCCCAGGCCCACAGCTGCATGAGTTACAGGAACCTCAGACTTCAGAGCACCCTTTTTCTCTGGGGCAACTGAGGGATAGCCCGTCTCTTATGAGGCCTGTGTGGGTGTTTGATACCAGGCATGTTACTGTCCAGGATGGCTTTGGGGGACAGAGCAGAAGTCACTTTACCCACCGAGTGACCTCCCTACCCCCCTGAAGTCAGCTTCTGTGGCCAAAACTGCGGGTGAAACAGCCTTTTCCCGAGGCTCAGTTTTGTCACCTGTAAAATGGGTAGGGTACTGTGCAGAGGGTTGCAAGGAGGGAGAAGAGAGCAGACGCGGGGACACTGCTCAGTCGGTGCTGAGTTCCCAGACACTGGGAGCGAAGCTTGCTGTCTTTTCTTGCAGGGTTGGGCAAACAGCTTTGCCGCAGAACTGAGCTGGGGAAAAGAGACTTTAGCTCGCTTGCTCTCTGGGGATCTCTAGGCTTCTATCTTCACTGTGCTCGGAAGCCTTGGGGTGCAGGGAAATAAGGTAAAGTTAATTAAAGAGCTCGGGCTCCCACAACCGCCCCTGTTGATGGGAGCCCCCGGCTGCCTGGTGGCCGGGTCGCCTCTTAAGGAGAGACTGCCGGATCCCCCCACACTCCCAGCCTCCCCTTCTTCCTTTCTCGTGATCTCTTTGACTTAGTCTTTGTAACTTTATGGCATCTGTAAAGTGTGTGTGTGTGTGTGTGTGTGTGTGTGTGTGTGTGTGTGTGTGTGTGTGAGAGAGAGAGAGAGAGAGAGAGAGAGAGAGAGAGAGAGAGAGAGAGAGGGATGGGTGGGAGAACATATGGATTTGTTTGGTTTGCCTGAGTTCCCGTGTCCACCAGTAGGTAGGTAGGTAGTCCAGCGCTGATTGGCTGCCTGTGGTCCAGTCAGCGCCGTCAGGATGGTCAGAGATCACAGGTAGGGGACCCCCACACCCCTCACCTGTTAGACTGCCTTGGAGAGGAGGTGCTGGGAGTCCTGAGGACCGAGGAAAGGTGAGAATTGCAGGGAGATTTGCCTTCCAGGTCTGTTCATGCACTGCCTCCTTCTGGAAGCTTCCAGGAACCCAGAGCAGGTTAGGGCCCTCTCTGGTCTTCAGCCCTTCCATTGCTCTCTTACAGCTGGAGGCTGCAGGGTCACAGCCTAGTCGAATCTGTAGCTGCCTGCAATCTGTGGGCTCCTGGTGGGTGGGGCCCTAGCTCGCTCATCCCTCTGGCCCTCGCTGGCCTCGGAAGCTGGTACCTATTAGGCACTCAGTATTTGTGCTAATTGACCATGGAATGGGTGTACGGAGAGAGGAGACGAGAGCCCAGAACCTTCCCGGCTGCCCATCATTGGGCTCATTTGGCAAATTTCTCCGTCTTTCCAGTCAGCCTAGCTCCAAGCTGCCGAGGCTCCATCTTGGCTTAACAACCCCCAAAGGGGAACCAAGGGGGCTCCCCGCTATGGGGTCTCAGAGATGGAGGAGAGGCTGGCGTGGCGCCTCCACCTGCTGCAGATCCAGCATGAGGAGGCATCCTGCACATTAGCATGCTGAACCCATGTCTCTCATAAGGTGTTAATTAAATTTCTTCGAAGTATATTGTCTGAAAAAAAAAGGATAATTAGAAAGATGTCTTTAAAAGTATTTATGTAACTGATACGGTACTGCTTTTGGTTTGTCGCATAATTAGATTTAAACATGACTCCTCGAACAGCATACTCGTTTGGAGAGGGCTGCTTGTTGAAATGTCATTGCGTTGTTTTTAAGCGTTGTGAGCCTGGTGAAGTCATTTAGTTGGGGATGCGGTATGCTCTGTGAAGAACACTGGACTGGGGGGCCTATGGAGGGCCCTCAGCCGGCTGCAAGGGCTCGTGGGGATGGGGATGGAGCTTATTTAGCTGTATTCCTTTTAATTTCTGGAGTGTTCTTATCCAGGGAGGTATAAACCCAGGCCATGGGTTCTGCTTGTGTCTAAGAGACAGTGGCAGAGCGGGGCTCAGGGACCTGGTTTTCTGACGGCAGGGGTGTTTTTTTTACACAATCCCAGAAGGCTCTTGGTATCAAAATGACCACACTGTCTTAGTCCTGGGAAAACTGTCACCTGTCTTTTGCCCCCCGCCTCCCCGCGTGGTTCTCTATGGCAATGGGGCTTCTGCATCTTTTGCGCTGGGTGCTGAGCTCACGGCCAGTTCTCTTGAGTGGACCAGGGATTTCAGGCCATTCATCGTCAGCGGGGCAATAGTGCCCCCCAGGGGTGAAAGCTGGTTTTGAGAGGTTGAAAAAGAAACTGTGGCTTGTGGACAAAGCCTAGACAGTTAGCACGGGAGACAGAGTGTTTCTGTGATGGTAAAACGCCATGGGCTCAGCAGCAATAGCAAAGCAGGGAAATGCTGCTTTTGTCCAGAACAGCTGGGCTGTAATTGTAGGCGCTGCACGTGGGCATGGCGATCAGGCACTCACAGAGGCTCTCTGAGGCTCCCACATTGCACAAAGCAGCTTAAGGAAGGGGTTATTTTGCCTCAGAGTTGCAGGGTACAGTCTGTCATGGCTTGGAAGGCACGGTGGCAGGAATGTGGGGGAGCTGGTCCCATTCTATCCGGTGTCAAGTAGCAGGGCCAGATGACTGCTGGTGTTCAGCTCTCAGGACACCAATGGTGCTCCCTACACAACTCCCAGATCTGTATTTCCATGGTGATCCAAAGTCCCATCAAGTTGACAATGAAGATTAAACCTTACACCATGGAACAGAGGGGAAACTGAAGCACAGGAGACAAGAACATTTTGCTGGACCCTCCAGAAGGCTGGCCGTTTGGCTCATGCTCAGTTGGACACTATCTGCGTTGATGTGGCTGGGAGCATGGAGTGGCTGTATTTTGGAGACCCACCATCCCACAAGATCACAGCTCTGTGACCCCCTATAACCCACGGCATCTTCTCTCCCTGCAGGGTGGACCCGGTGCCTCACGACGCCCCAAAGCCACCTGGCTACACACGTTTTGTCTGTGTTTCTGACACCCACTCAAGGACAGACCCCATCCAGATGCCCTATGGTGATGTGCTGATCCACGCCGGGGACTTCACGGAGCTGGGGCTCCCGAGCGAAGTGAAGAAGTTCAATGAGTGGCTGGGTAAGTCCTGTGCACTGAGCGCCCCCGGTGCCTGGGAGGACGTGGCACCCAGAGCCACCCCGCCCTCTGCTAGTAATGTGTCCTCCCTGCCTTGCCCTAGACTTCCCGATCCTGTGCCTTTCCCTGTCCACCGCCGTGGGGCACCTTCCCTGGCTTCTCAGACTGGGTCTTGAACCTTTCTCCCATCCTGCCTTGGGTGTGACTTCCCATTTGTTTGGCTCACATATGTGTGGTCCACCCATGTGTTCAGCCTTGAGTCCCTGGCATAAGTGTTCACAAAGCAGCTGGTAAATGAAAAAAAAAAATGAATGAATAAGCTGAGTTGTTGTGTGAAGAATGACTTTCTGGGAACAGTGATTCCAGGGCAGGTCCTCTGCTCATATGCTTGTGGTTCAGCCTCCAGTGAGGAGACCCCTTTGCTCTGTGGCCCCATGGGGTCACAGGGACCTGAGGTGGTTCATCCTGTGGGCATCAGCTGGTGTAGGTGGCAGAGCTTGACCCCACAACTTACTGGGTAGGGCTTTGTCCCGGTGATTTTTTTTTCCAAATTAAAGATATGAACTAGCATGCCCCCACCCCCAGCACGCTCCTCCCCCAACATGTACAGTAGGGAATTTGCATGTTCTGGAGTCTGTGGAAAAGTCACAGTGAGGTGGCTCTGTCTCTGCCTTGGGGAAGGCTGGACAGATGGATGGCTCCTGAGTAGCCTGGTGCATAGACCTGCTGTCCTGGAGAGGAGACATAGGTGTGTCGATCCATCCCTCCCATAGGAAGCTCCCCAGTGGCCACGGCTGCCAGACTGTCCAGTCCTTTCCAGTCCCTGTGTGTGCCACACGCAGCTGACTGGGAGCAGGGGGCCAGCCATGAAGCGGGTAGCTGTACTGAGCGAGAGGCCCGGCTCTGCCAGTGAGACAAATATTTACAAGCAAGGCTTTTCTTCCACTTGGCAGGCTTGGCACTTTAAATATTGATTTTTCAAATGGGAAATTTTAATCCAGGCTCATTTGGGCTAGAACATGTGAAGGCTAGGGTAGGGGAGTGTGTAGCCAAGGCCAGAGACAGCCAGGTGCTTCCCTGGACACGCTCTGGGCTGTCTCCTTCAGGATTCTCCATGCCCAGGGTAGCTCTTTGTCCCTTCTGCTGTGAGTTATAAAAGGTGAGAGTTTCCCTTTGGCTGGGTCAGGGTCACCACAGGCCAGACACCTACTGTGTGCCAGGCCCGGTATGGCACGTTCTTTTCTGCTCTCTGCCTTGGTGAAATGTGACCACAGCTTTGGTGAGATATTTCTTTGTGCATTCTCTTTTGACAGATGAGAATTCATGGACCCTGCAGTATGGCTCAAATACTTGAGCTGAGTGGTCTGTGGGCCCGGATCATCAAGGGACTATGGCATGGGGATGGGCTGTGGCTTTCTCCAGGGAAGGGAAGTCTTCAAGGTGGACTTCTCTTGGAGGCTTGGGCCTTGACAGAGGAGTTGAGAGTCAGCACAGGGTGTGGCCAGATGGTTTGGGGCAAAGCATGGGACCCTGAAGGCTTCCTCCCACAGGCCTCTCTTTTTGGCTGCTTTGAGGCATTTGAAGAGGCCAGGGATGTCACTGCGTAGGGTGAGCTGCAGGCTGGGGAGCCGGGAGCTGCCCTCTATTCTTGATCCAGGGCCAGGAACCAGCCACTTGGTGGAAATGGTATTGGTTGCTAGAGTGCTGCTCCTGCTGGCCGAAGAGACACTTCTGAGGGCTTGGAGATTCTGACTGGGAAATAGTCGTGTGTGTGTGTGTGTGTGTGTGTGTGTGTGTGTGTGTGTGTGTGTGTGTGTATGCAGAGTGCATGTGGATACAGCATGTGTTTCCTGAGTGCCCACTCTGTGCCCTCCTCTATAGAATCACCTCCTTCAGTCCTGATGACAAGAGGGAGCAGCTATTGTTAGCTCCATCTCACAGAGTAGAAAACCAAGGTCCGGAGAAGCAAAGCAACTTGCCCAAGGCCACATAGCCAGTATGTGGCAGAGCTGGGATTCAAACTCAGGCAGTAGAATTCTGCGACGAGGGTCTTTGTTACATCTCTTGTTCTTAGTGGTCGGGTGCGTGCCTTTACTGTCTGGGGCTGACACCCCGAGTCTGCTTCCTGAGTGGGTGACTGTGGCAGCTGGAGGTCTTTCTGGACCTCAGTTACTCCATTTTGCATGGTACCTTGTCCACCTCCAAAGACAGAATCAGAGGCCGGCATGGGAGAAACAGTTCATTAGGCTTTGTGCACTGTAAAGTGTAGAGTGCATGTACGGTTGCTTCTGTGAACTGGTTTTTGCCATATCAGGACTCCCTCAGGAAAGGAGCAGGGAGCTGGCAGGGCTGGCTGTAAGTGCATGTTAACCTCTCTGATTCCGAGTGTTGACATGTGATCGCAGCAGCCAGCAGTCTCCACAGTCAGAGAACAGACCGGAAGACTCACCTCTGGAGGGTCCGTAGGAGTCAGCATATGTCAGGGGCCGGGAAGAGTGGGGAGTAAGTGTCCGGGGCCCTTGCTCAGTCTCTTGGAGGAGATAGTGATCTGGTTGATAGAGAGAAGCACGAGTCTGCTGAGGATTGACCTGGGGACCTGGGGATGTGGTAGTGCAGGCCTTTGGCTGGGTGGTTATGGTGACTTTGGACCAGGCCTGTGAACATTGGGTAGAGTGTGGAGAGCTGGGGAAGACTGTGGGACTGGGGGCATGACTGCTGTAGGCCCGGAGGTGGGACGGAAAAAAAAAGAGAGCCGTGTGAGGAGGGCTGGTTAGGAATTGGTGCTGATTCTAAGTGTGACGGAGGCTTTCAGGTTTAACAGGAGTGGGGAGGGGGTAAGGAGGGCTCCATGACTTTCCAAAGGCAGATCTGGATAGCAGAGTCAGGGTGGTGGCATCATGGCCAGATACTCTGGAAGATTCCAGAATGGATGTCTGGGTCAGGAGAATCATTTCCTTTGCCATGGCCTTGCTCTCCTCTAGTTCCTTAAGGGAAGCGTGTGCTACTCTGCAGCAGATAAAGACAGAGCTCGTGGCTCTGAGACCTGGTCTCCTTGGTGGCTGGTGCTGTCCCTCTGTCCAGGAGGAGTGTCCCACCTGGCAATCCAGCCACCCCAAAGTACTCATGAACCTTTCTCAGCCTGCAGGCATGCCACTGCCCGGGTCCTGGAGCTGAACCCCAGGGAATGTCTTCCCTCCCTGCTGGTCTCAGGGATAAATGTGAAGTTTCACTCCAGGCCATTTCCTGACAGATGGGAGATTCAAAGGCTAGCGTAAACTCTCAGTGAGATAGGTTTAGGTACCTGACCCGGGCTGAGCAGCCCACCCCACGCTCCCTCTGAGCCACTGCCAGCATGCAGGGATGTCTGTGTTTTCATCCTTACAGGCGTCCTTCCGGGTCCTCGGAGGGGTGAAGGTGGGAGCCGCAGCGGCACCCCGGTTTCTCCTGTGACTGTCCCAGGGAGAAGTTAAGAAATGACTGAGGGCACATCCGCCAACTTTTCAGAGTCAAAGGAAAAATGCAAAACTTGCTGAATGGAGCAAAGGAAGTTCCTTCTTTTTCCTCCTCCTCAGGCGATGATGTGATGATCAGCAGCAGGCAGCACAGTCATCCCCCCCCACCCCCACTCCCCCAAGACTGGTTGGTTCAGGGTTCCCTGGGTGAGGACACCAGGCTGGGTTCTGCTGCTGCCAAATGATAAATGGTAGTCCCGTTGGGAAGATGTCTGCTTATTGTTGGACTGCCCAGGACCGCCTCCTGGCCCCTGGCTGGGGATACAGGTCTCTACAGCCTCTATTCCATTTCCAGCTTCAGGTCGGTCCCTGCATGCTCCAGGGTGGGCAGGAGGCCAAAGGCAGCTCACTCGTTCCCATCCCTCTCTGTAGCCTCTGCTCTGGGCACCTGGCACCCAACGGGCACTTCTGCAGAGTTCTCCTTCCTGCCCCCCCCCTCCCGCGGCCTCCTTCCTCTTTGCTTCTCCATCACATCTTTGGAGCCCCGTCCTGATCCGTGAAGGGGTGTCCCTCCATTCCCTCCCTCTCAACCACCTTAACCACAGACAGTGCCCCACGCAGACCAGTGGGATACCTCGAGGGAATTAATTTCACTTTCTCCAGGGCCAACAGACAGTTCAGGTCACACACACACACACACACACACACACACACACACACACACACACCCCACCCCCATGCATTGTGGCGCAAACTCCGTCTTGCCACACTATAAGCCAGTGGCTGGTGTCTGCCTGTCTGGGCCCAGATGTTGTCTGTCTCTTGGCCTGCTGGCCTCTTCACTCACCAGCGTCACCTGCTGAGTGTATGTGGTGCTGGATGAGCCAGTCCCGCCTGGCTCCCGTTCGTGCCGTGGGGTGGGCTCCCGTGAGCCTCTGAAAGGGCCGGAGATGGAGATCAGGCCAGCTCAGCCAAGGCAGCTTAGCCTTGGGCATGGAAGAAAAGCAGGGTGAGGTCCGCGAAGGGCACAATGAACCAGCTGATTCCGTCGCACACGGCCTCGGGCAGAGGAGGAAGATGGGGTGGGGGTGGGGGGCACCCTTAATGGAGTGTTTAGAAGTTATAATTAACTTTTCCTGGCGCCCTGGCGTAGAGAAGACAATATAAAAGTGGGCCAAGGATTTAGTTAAATAGAGCTCGCTCTTCTGCAAGGAAACCCTTAATTAAAATCTGCGAGGGAGGAAGGGGGTGGGGGGGGGGAAGTGGCGGACGTACTGCAAACCCGGGTCTGGATCTTGCCTCACTGGTCGCATTGCCGTGGCTGTACTGACGGTCCGAGGATGGCACATTTTGCCTCTTTGTAGTTCAGGTGGGAGAAGGAGCCAGGGAGAATGCGTGGTCCTGCCAAGCCCCTGCAGAGCCTACACATTCTGATTATTCCTGTCAAAAGGTGTTTCAGATGCTGCTGGAGTTCGATGACCCTCCTTAGCCACCTTCCCCTCCCTCCTGGTTGGCTTTCTCTGCTAGGGTGGCCCCTGTGGTCTCTCACCTCTTTGGAGGTCGATTTTGGACTTGCATGGGAAGGGCTCCATAGTTCTCAGTGTTGGGGTATCAGGGTGGGCGGGCCTTATGCTGACCCATGTCAGGACCCAGAGAACTTGAACTCAGGGCCCTGGGACCACTGGTGGCTCAGGAACCAGCTGTTCTCAGCAGCTGGTTAACCACCCCCAGTCCATTTCAATCAAATGAGAGAGGCCTGAACCTTGCCTGTGGGACTAGAGTTTCCAGGTCCCATCCAGGGAAGCTGCACCGGGGTCCACAAGCCTTATGATGTTACGGCCCCAGCGTGCATTAGTTGGGGTCTGCCTCTCCTACCTAGCTATGGGGACAGGCAGGGGTCCTCATTCAGCCCAGTGGGTACATGTCCTGGGGGTCTGCTATGTTCCCTGATATGAAGAGTCAGCCATAATAGTATGAAGGGATTTGTTTGACCCCCGAAGTAATGACAGGTAGCCCAGTGAGAGGGTAGGATCGTTTAGTAATGGACAGAAGACCCTAGTCAACTCACAGTTAGCTGACTGTGGTGGGAGCTGCCTGGAAGACCCTCTGGGAAGGGCCTGAGCTGAGAAAGACCCAGCCATGAACTTCCTGGTGCTGGTAGATGGGGGAGCCCAGGTGTAGACCACTTGCCGTAGCCTTCGGAGTTTAGCCTCAGTTCTGCTGAGGTCACCAAGGGCTTGGGAGTGGGGGGGCGGGTGTCACACTGTATTCAGGAGCCCCGCTGGCTGCAGGGTGGAGATTGAGTACAGGAAACAGAGAAGCTGCTGGACCTGGGACGTTGGCGTTAGTGTTGGTCAGAAGCTGTGGTGGCTCAAACTGACCTGGCAGTGTAGAGGGCTAGGGTCAGGGAGGCAAAAAACGACAGGGGGTCATTGCCCAAAGCTGTGAGAGGGGGAGATTGTGGGCCTGGTCCTCACGAGAGAATGAGATGAGATAAACTCCCACGGGAACAAGTTAGTTAGAAAAAAAAAAATCTCACCGTGGGGATGCTCACAGACTCAGGGCAGCTGTCTGCGTGAGACTTCCAGCCAGTCAGAGCAAACCTCCACGAGTGGGTGGTGGGCTCCTAAGGCCCCGCTCCAGCTGAGAAGACACTGGCAGTTGCAAGTGGCTGGGGGAGGGGGAGTTATTTTCTTTGGGGCAGGTAGGTTGCAGTTGCTCTGGTGGATGGCCCCCACCATATGCAACTGGGCAGCACTGACTGAACACAGAGGGATAATGAATGAATGAATGAATGAATGATTGAATGAATGAATGAATGAAAGGAGAGAGAGAGAAAGAAAAAGAGAAACACAGATTTGGGTCCAGGGGAACTATAGGGGACCAAGAGAGGTGGTATCATTGAAATACATTTTATACATGTATGAAGCGCTCAAAGAATAAGGTGAAACAATCAATAAAAATGTCCACTGTACATTGTGTTCTTTTGAAAGCTAACAAGAGTTGTTGCCGAGCACGTGCGTGGCCTGGAAAATGTATTGCACATGACGTCCGTGTTCAGACATTTCCAGGAGCCAAGACTCAGGCCTAAGGATTAAGTTTTGTTGTAGTTGGCTCTTGCTACTTATTTATTTATTAAAAATTATTATACTGGGTCACATGAGGCTATTTTTATGTGATTTTACCGCACCCCCTGTTTGAAATAATTATTATTTTGTGTAGAGGGGTTTGTGTGAGGTCACAAGACAACTTGGTGGGGTCAGATCTCTCTTTGCACTCTTCAGTGGGTTCTGGGGATCAAAATCCGGCGGTCAGGCTTGCGTGGCAAATGCCTTAACCCCCATGAGCCACTGCAGTCGGTGACCGCGTTCTCTCTTTTTAACACCGGGGCCTGGCGTCATTTCTGGTGTCTTTTCTCCCAGAGTCTGGCAGTCAGGGATTCTGATGGGGTAGTCACCGTCACCAGTGTGACAAAGAGTGACTGGTGTTCCGCTGCAGGACGGATGGATGCCAAGGGCGGTGGGGATTGGGATTCATTTAAAAGTTAATTTTCTATATTCTTTATTAAAGAAAAAAAAAAAAGAAACAACCCTTACAAAGCAAACTGTGTTTTAGAGGCTAAAAGGGAGAAAATTAACTTCTAATAAAGATGAAAGACCTGAGATTGGAAGTTGTAGTGGGCAATTTTGGCTAGCCATAATTACAGTATTTTCATGTTAATGCATAAGCCCCTTGAAAGGTGTGCTTAAGCGCTAATTACCTATTTACAACAGAGTGGCTTCTCAAATGAAATGAGACCCGCTGGTGTGTGTGTGTGTGTGTGTGTGTGTGTGTGTGTGTGTGTGTGTGTGTGTACGCACATGTGCATAGTGTGGTTCACTGTGGTATATTTTATATGTTTTTTTTTGTTTTTTAAGGACCATAATCCAAAATAGATATGTCTTAAATAATAGCAACAACAATAATAATAATGTTCAAACAAGACAAATGTATTTCTCTGAAAGCCCTGGACTGCCCAGGAGTTCTTGCATGGTTTAGGGTTTTAGTTTTTGCTTACTTGTGCCCATCTTACATCCAAGGGTTTAGGATGGCTGATAAAACTAATAATGATATAATAAAACATTCCAGTGTTCGTGATGGATTAAAAATGTGCGCCTGGAGTGTCAACACTTGGGGCTATGTGGCTCTGTGAGTGGGAAATCGGGGTTTGAGCTTCCTGGGGGCCAAAGTGAAAATGGAAATGTGCCGATGCTGACTCTCCCCATTGACATGTCTCCTTTAGCTCTGGGTTCATCCCCAGGGTTCCACCCGAGTCTTTCCCTGTGGGAGGATCTTGTCAAAGGGTTTTATGTGAATAACCACAGAGGTTTGTTTAGTGTTTTCTAAAGTATAAAACAAGTCCCTTTCTGTCACTCATTTTGAGCTTCCTGTCCTCCATACCACCCCTGCTTTCTTTTAGACTGAGGTTTCTTTTTCCATCTGCTGGTTTGGGATTCTTCTTCTTCTTCTTCTTCTTCTTCTTCTTCTTCTTCTTCTTCTTCTTCTTCTCCTTCTCCTCTTCCTCCTCCTCCTCCTCCTCCTCCTCCTCCTCCTCCTCCTCTTCCTCCTCTTCCTTTTTTCTGCATCTACTTGGTTACTTGTAACATCTTTATCTCCCATACGATTCAACAGTAAAATCATCCAGCTGTCCCCATGGGCACCCGCACTGCCTCTTCCTGCCTCCTCTTGCCACCATCTCGCAGGCATCCATGCTGCCCAGAGACTCCGCTTCTTGGTTGTTTTGAAGCCCACCCTGGGGGGTTACCCTGGGCATTTGTGTTCCAGTTTTCAGGAGCTGTTACTTAGTCGGCACTTGCTGAGCTCCTCATATGGGTTGGGCTTGACTCCAGGCACCGGGGATTCAGCAGTGAGCCTCTGTAAGGCCGAGGGAGAAGGCAGAGCCTACGCACCCAGAGCTGTGATATGGCAAGGACGTCTGGAGCAGAGAGGAGCAGGAGAGGGTAGGACCCTCAGTGAGGCGAAGGCTGAGCAGAGATGTGAACGGTTGGGGCCAGCGCTGACCCTGTCCCGGCTCGGAGGCAGCTGCCGCCTCGGGCTGACATGAGGACTGGGAGGTCCACAGAGTGGCTGAGTGGGGGGGGGGGGGGGGGGCGAAGTCCAGGAATTCAGAGCTTCAGGCAGAAGGCACTTTGGTGGCTTGGGCGTGGGGTAGTGTTTGGACAGAGGAAAGGTAGGCTCAGTCCTTCTAGCTTGAACAGGTTGTGGGACAGTTGGGAGCCTAGGGCTGGCATTCCTACACACTGGTGGCTGTGATCCTCTTCCATCCGGTTCTATAGGGCACCTACCATCCTGACTCCACACTTCGTGCTAGATGCCGGGGGAGACAGTGGCAGGAGTCCACGGAGACTCCCACCCCAGAGACATTAAGACAAGAGGATGAGGAGATAGTGGAGGGAGAGGCTGGGACCAGGTTGGGCTGTTCAGGCTTCAGTCCCAGCTCATCTGCCTTCCAGATGTGTCATGGCGGACAGGCGGCCGTCCTCTGCAGTGGTGAGTGGACTGACCTTCTGGGTGGAGGACCCAGCGTGGTCCTGACACGTGGCCCGACCGTCCCTCTCACCTTCAGGCTCATCAGCTCTTGTCCGCTCTTTAGTTTTCTCATGAGTCTGACAGAAGCTGCTATTGGGAGGCAGGCTTCCTTCTGGCTCAGGTCCAGGGCTCAGTCCATCGTGGCAGGAAAGCATGGTGGCGGGCGCGTGAGGCAACTGGTCATATCATGTCCGCACTCCAGAGGCGCGCGCGGGGGGGGGGGGAGACAGACAGAGACAGAGAGAAAGAGAGAGAGATAGAGAAAGAGACAGAGACACAGAGAGAATGAGACAGAGACAGAGACAGAGAAACTGAGAAAGAGAGACTGAGAGACAGAGAGAGAAAAAAGAGAGACAGAGATGACAGAGACAGAAAGAGACAGAGTCAGAGAGATAGAGAGATAAAGACAGATGAGAAAGAAACAGAGGGATAGAGAGAGACAGAGAAAGAGAGAGAGAGAGAGAGAGAGAGAGAGAGAGAGGCTGGCGCTCAGTTTCCTTCTTTTTATTCAGGTCAGGACTCCACGCTCAGGGTAGATCTTCCCCTCCCCACTTAAGCCTCTCTGGAAACTATCTCACGGGAATACTCAGAGGTGTCTCCTACTTGATTCTGAATTGAGTCAAGTTGGCCACGAAGATGAACCATCATGGTGTGGACGAAGAGCTAGCCAGCTGCCTGTTCCTTCGGGAAGTGAATCTTGTATGATACGCTTCCTCTTCTGCACAGACGTGGAGGGATGTGTTTGGATGTGAAATAAGCCCGTGGGTTTTTTTAAATGTCATTTTCATATTGGATCATATTCCAGAACAGGAATAATCAGGAAGCCAGGAAATCCTGGCCAGCACAGAGCTAAAGTCTTCTGTCCCCAGGCACAGAGCTCTGAAATGCCTGGAAGATTCTGTTTCCTCTCTCCCACCTCTCCGCACCAGAATCCACACCTGGGCTCAGCATCAGCCTCCTGAGACTGGAGAATGTTGTTGTCATGCAGAGAGGCGGTAGGAGCTGGAGTCTGTTCCCGGCACAGAGCAGCCTCTTCTCACTAGAGAGGTCTGCTGTTCTGGTCTAGTCCTTGTGTGAATGTGGGTGCAGGTGGGTTCCTGTGGGTGTGGGTTGTGTGTGTGTGTGTGGTGCATGTGTGTGAGTGTGTATGTGGTGTGTGTGTGTGAATGTGGGTGCAGATGAGTTCCTATGTGTGTGTATGTGTGGGGGTTCTTATGTATGTGTGTGGGTTCCTGTGTATGGGGTGGGGTGGGGGGTGCATGTGTGTGTGGGGTTCCTGTGGTAGAGGTAAGTGTGCGTATATGTCCTGTGTGTGAGGCACATATGTGTGTGGGGGTGCGTGTGTGTATATATGCTTACAGACGCCAGAGGTCAGCTCAGGTGTCATTTCTGAGATGCATCCTCTGGTCTCTGCCCCTCCCAGTACTGGGATTACCAGTGTGTGCCACAGTGTCCTGCCCAGCTTCCTCACATGCGCACTGGGGGTTGTCACGTGGGTCCCCATGCTGTGCCACGTGCACTTTACAATTTGAGTCGCCTTTGCAGTTCCTGGAGTTTTGTTTTAAACCTTTAAAACATTATCTTGTTTATACTTGTGGTGTGTGTGTGTGGGGTGTGTGTGTGCAAGCCATGGCATGCGTGGAGGTCAAAGGACAACCCACAGGAGTCAATTCTCTCTCCCCGCCACGTGGGTTTTGAGGATCAAAGTCAGGCCACCGCTCTTAGCAGCAAGCCCCTTTATCCTACTGAGCCATCTTACCTGCTCATGTTTGGTTTTTTTTTTTGGAATCAAGTCTTATTATACATAAGCTATAGCCCAGGCTGGTCTCAAACGTGCCACTCTCCTGCCTCAGTTGGGATTATAGGCATGCACCACTTCATCTGGCTCTGGCCTTATATTTGCTTTCAGCCTGCCTCATCTCAGACTTCATTATCTGGCTCTCTGCTGGGCAGGTTCCCAGTGAACTCAAGATTTCTCATGTCTTACAAGCTCCCAGAAGACATCAATTTTTTTCCCCCCTGAGAATCACGTCGTGAGTATCAAGGCCCTAGACTAGCACTTTCCAGAACTTTCTGAAGTAGTAGAAATGTTTATACCTGTGCTGTCCTTGGGATCCACTAGCCTCACGGGAGTGGCAGGCCCTTGAAATGCCAGTGTGACTGAGAAACCGAACTTTGCATTTTACTTCTTTGTAATTAATTTGAAATGAAGTAGCCACAGGAGCCTGTGGCTAGGCCGTCGGACAACACAGACGAGTCTGGAGGGACGTGTGGTTACTGTCTTCATCACAGACAAGGAAACAGTTCCATTTAACAAGATAGCTATGATGTAGTGATAAGGAATGATGTTCTGTTGCACTAACATCAATGAAAATCCAATCACATTGAAGCTGCTGATAGGATATGAGAATTCCAGCCTCCCGGGTTTCCTGTTGAAAAGCACATTTTTCTCCAAAGCCAAGTGGAAGCTCACAGGAGTCTAACGATGATATCACAATTCATAGGCATTTTTGTGTGTTTTCTTTACTTCTAATTTGAGACAGGCAGCCTTAGACCTGAGTAACACTGTCCCCTTTTCCCAAATAGGGAAACTGAGGTCCAGAGTGGGCTGGAGATCAGGAGCCTTGATACTCCAGGGTGATGCTGTCTCCTTAGAACTGTAGATAGTACCAGCTCTATAGGTACTTGGTGGTGTTATTGATTAAATCTAGAAGGCACCCATCTCTTTGCCCAGTGGTTCTCAACCTTCCTAATGCTGTGACCCTTTAATACAGTTCCTCATGTTGTGGTGACCCCCAACCGTAAAATTATTTTCATTGCTACTTCATAACTGTAACTTTGCTACTGTTATGAATTATAATATAAATGTTTTCTGATGGTCTTAGGTGACCCCTGTGAAAGGGTCATTTGACCCCCCAGAGGGTTTATGACCCACAGGTCAAGAACCACTGTTTTAGCCCATAGTCTGACTTCCAAGTACGTGTCCCTTCACAGACACAGTTACTCTGGGCCTCTCCCTGCATCCATCCCCCCTACCCCCAGCAAGGAGTAGAACCCCTTGAGGTCCCTACACGTTGGGAAGGCAGTTGAAAGCCCAGACTTGGGGCTAAACTCGAGTTGGACTCTCCCATGTGTTCTCTCCCCCCCCCCCCCGCCACTCCCCCACCAGCTGTGTGTCCTTGAGCAGGAGGGCGAGCCTCTCTGAACCTTAGTGTTTTTCTCTTCAGAAGGGAGAGTCACTGGCAGGCCCTTGGTGAGTCGGAATGAGGCAGTGCAGGGGCTGAGGATGTTCAGTCAGATGTGAGGTGAATTCCCCGCTTCTGCCTCTCCTGAGTGTGGTACCTTCGAGAAGCAGGGACAGTGGCTGCAGCTGGAAGTGTGGGCGAGATGGGATGTACGGAGCTGCCAGGTAGGTGGGAGCTACGTGTTGAGGCCCAGCCAGGTGGCAGTGGTTGACAGAGCCCCGGCGCCTTTCCAGGGACACCAACTACTCTGGAGATAGGATACATGAATGCCAGCACCTTGGCACTGAGACCAAGCATGTTCTTCCCAGGCATAGATGAAAATTGACCCCTGGTGGGACAGCTGGTACCCCTTCCACACTGTGTACCTGAAGCCCAGGGTCCCCGGGAGTCTTTACTTTGTAAGACTTCTCTGGTTTTCGGAGGGAGCTGGGATGCAGCCACGTCCACCGTCCTGGCTTGCTTCATTTCTGAAATGAGGCCCAGGCTTTTGGGATGGGGATGAGATCCCCTCCCTGGCCTTGCCTGGCTGAGTGCTTTCTGGGAGCACACAGACTTGAAGAGTCATCACTCCCCTGCCTCACTGTCTGCATCCACAGCCTTGATGGAGCTGTGTTGTAGGTTGCTGCAAGGTCTGAACACGACAGTCACTGGGAGCTGGTGTGTGTGGATCCTGGGCCCCTCCCCACCTCTTTGACTTCTATTCCCAGCATGTGGCTTTGGATGTGTATTGTCGTCTCCCTGAGCCTCAGTTTTGTTCTCTGTAAAGGGGGCTGAGGTTGGAAGGGTCGAGGCGGGGGACAGTGGGTATTCAGGGCTTGGCACGGGCCTGGTGAGGGACAGATGCAGCATAGTGGTAATAATGACTGCAGGGATAACCATATGCACACGACCAGAGAGCCTGGGGTGGGGTTTAGTAGTGGCTGTAATTATTAATACCATCCGAGTGAGCACCTACCTGGTTTCTCAATCAGACAGTGAAAAGTTCAGATTTAGCTCTTTGAAATTTGTTTTCAAAGAAAAGCAGATATTTGAAGCGCTGAAGTTTGTTCCTCTGATTTCTCTCAAGGAGAATTTCACACCTTTCTCAGAAAGCGTGAAGCAAATGAGGACCTGCAAGAGCGCAGGGCCTTTTTGAGCTAATTCTGGGCTGGGTTGACAGCCGAGAAGCTGAAGGGGGGAGCTGGGAGCTGACAGAGGAAAGCTGGATTCCGTCACATGGCGAACCCTCAAAATAGTCACTTCCCAACTGATACCGTCATAGTAGCATAGTACCACCGGTGAGTGGGTGGGGGGGAGAAAAACATTAAAAAAATTTACTGAACTGTGCAACAACCCTCTTGAGGTCCCCCCAGAGGTTCCCTGCTGTGTCCTATCATCTGATGTGAGGGTTCATTTTGTCAACTTGACACAACCTAAAATCACCCGGAAGGGAGCCTCGATGAGGGGGTGTTTACATTGGCTTGGTCTAGGGCTGTGTCTGTGGGAGATTGTTGTAATGAAGTTAACTGATGTGGAAAGACCTAGGGCATTGTGGGCGGCATCACACGCTAGGCAGGAGAGGAGGGTCCTGAACTGGGTGAGAATGGAGACATGGAGCTGGGTACGAGCAAGCAAATGGACGAGCCTGGATACATTCATTCTCTCTGCTCTTGACTGTGGATGCGATGCGGTTGGCTATTCGAAGTCCCTGCCTAGACTTCCCCACAATAATGGACTGTAACCTGGAATTCCAAGGTGAAATAAATACCCCTTCTTCCGAAGTTGCTTTTTGTCATTTTTTTTTTTTTTTTAAATCACAGTAACAGTAGTGAAACTAGACTGCCTGCTTTGGTGGGACTTCCCTGGTACCTCCAGGCCTGGCTCCACCCATCCTTTTGTCCACCATAGGCATCTAGGCTGTTGTCAAATAGGTTGCAATTGTTTCCCACCTCCAACCTCTCCAGCACTGTTCTTCTGGGGCACCCCAACCTTTGCAGGGGGTGGGGAGCTGCTGCTTGTCCTTTATTACTGCTATTGCATATGCAGATTCTTCCCTTACTTCTGGCCAGAAAAAGGCCTCAGCTGCTTGCTTTTGCCACACTTTCCAGTGTCCTTGGGAGACTTAGGTGGGATCTATTTCCTGCTGTCACTCTAGGGGACCAAGAAAATGACTGTAGAATAAAGGACTGGGTAAACAGAGATGGCAAGGCGATTTACTTCCGAATGCCCAAGTGTCTAAGGTATATTATTTATTCATCCTGAAGATAGTCCATTTTACAAGAACTATATTAGGAAACAGAAATCTTCAACCTTACTCTTGGTTTATGGTGTGTGCGCACCTGAGTGCATGTACAAGTGTGTGCACGTGTTTGGAGGCCTAGGTTGATGTCCAATGTCTTCCTCAGTCACCCTCCATCGGATTTTTTGAGACAGGGCTCTCACCTGTCTCACCGATTTGGCTAGATTGGGGGCCAGTGAGCTCCAGCAATCCTCCTGCCTCCACCCTACCAAGCTCTGGGATTAGAGGCAAGTAAGTGCTTCTGCACCTGGTTTAGGGTACAGGGGACCTGAACCGAGGTCCTCACGCTTCGCGACAGGCATTTTACCACTGAGCCATCTCTTCAGCATTTAGGCTTACTCACTTCCTCGTAATTATTTCGGCTACTGTAATGAACTTGGCTTTGGATGAAACCTTTCCCCTTTTAATAAGTTAGTTGACTGTGGCTGGCTGGTGTCTGAGGAGCCTTTTGGAGCAATGCATATTCAGTAACCCCAGGAAGGTGCCGGCCCTGGAGCCCTGCCTCCCCCCTGAGAGCGCTGTGGAATCCTCTGGTAGGGAGGGAGGGGACCGAGGGCAGCTTTCTCAGAACTACCGTACTAGAACTCTGAGTACCCCACACGCTGAACCTCTTCCTGACAGGGTCCAGGCTGCTCACCTTTACGATAATTTCAATATATAAAAAATTAGAAAGGAGTTGTGGCAAAGTGTACACATCATGGTACTTGCCGCTGTAACATTTTTTTTGATTGGTAATTTCGCTGCTGCTGGCTTTTAGACAGGGTCTCCTGTAGCCCAGAACAGTCTCCATAGCTGAGGATGACTGAGAACTGATTCTCCTGCCTCTACCTCCCTGGCACTGGGATTATAGGCTCGTATCACAACATCTGGTTTACCCGGTGCTGGGGATCGAACTCAGGGAGGGATTTGTGCCAAGTCATCTGGGCCCGCCTGGGGCCATCTTCTGGCCGTGACCTAATCTTTGTCACTGGGTCTGTGCCCATTCTCCTCCTCTTGTAAGGACCCTGTCTTATGGGATTAAGTCTCCCCTCTGGGACCTCATTTTATCTTAATTACCTCTTAAAGACCCAGTCCCCAAACACAGTCATACTCTCAAGGGGTGGAATGGGTGGGGCCCAGTTCAGCACACACAGTGGTCAGCACCATCACTTGCTAGAGCCATCGTCTTTCCCATCATGCTTTGCCAGACGTTCTAAGTGCCTTGCCTCAGTTGGGGAAGGGTGCTTTCCAATTTGATGCAGGGAGCACCGAGAGCAGCACTTCCCTTCCATCGCGCTGTCCCCCCACGGTGCATCCCCCCTCACCCCCCACCCCCCGCCCCGCCACACCTGCTCTGAAGATCTCAAGTCCACTCCTCTCTCCAACTTGAAGTCCGTGAGCGGTGGCTTCTGTTGCATTTATCTCCTGAGGCTGCTGTAACAGATTGCCGTAACCCGGTGAGTTTGACCCAAAAGGAATTGATCTGTTCCCAGTTCTGGAAGCTGCAAATCTAAAACCTAAATGTCAGCAGGGCTGCTGTTCCCTCCCAGGGCTGCGGTGGGACGAGGGTGGGGGAACCTTGGGGCTTTCTGGTGCTTGTGGCCAGCTTTGGACTTCCTTGCTTGTGACCACAAGCTCTTGGTTGTATTTATTTATTTATTTATTTATTTATTTATTTATTTATTTATTTATTTATTTATTTATTTATTTTGGTTTTGTTTGTTTTTGTAAAAATACACAGTTTTCCTTCCTCCATTCCAATCTCTTGGTTGTATTTATTTATTTATTTATTTATTTTGGTTTTGTTTGTTTTTGTAAAAATACACAGTTTTCCTTCCTCCATTCCAATCTGGATGTTGTGAGTGTGTGCATTGTGTGTGTATCGTGTGTGTGTGTGTGTGTGTGTGTGTGTGTGTGTGTGTGTGTGTGTGTGTGTGAGTGTGAGATGCATGAACGTGGGTGTTCATAGACAGTGGCATGGGTATGGAGGTCAGAGGGCAACCTCAGGTCTCAGCTGCCAGTCCTCACGTTCCACCTGGAGAATGGTCTTTTTTGTTCGTTTGTTTTTCTGCTGTGTGCCCTGGGCAAACTGGCTATGAGCTCCCAGGAGTCTCTGTCTCCCGACTCTGTAGGACTGCTGGGGTTGTGGATGCTCTTGCCACTGAGCCATCTCTTCCAGCTCGGTGCAGTCTGGGCGCTGTCATGTCTTGTTCTTGCTCAGTTGCACTGGCTGGAACCTTGAGTGCAAGGCTGAATATGATTGACAGAGTGGACACCTTGTCCCTTCCATGGCGATGTTAGTGGCGTCTTAATGACAGGAGGTTTATAGATGTTCTGTGTCAAGTGAGAGGGCCCCTTTGTTGTTCCCAGTTTAAGTGTTCTGCATCATGAAAGGATATTGGATTTTGTCACATTTTTTCTGTATCTGTTAAGACAATTGTGTGGGGGTGTCTGTCCCAGTGAGTATTATGACACATTACATTGATTGGTGTGCACTGAATCAACCTTGCATCCCTGGGACAAGTCCCATTTGATCAGGTGTAAATGCTTTCTGTGTGTTGCTAGGTTTGAGCTGGTCATATTTTAAGTTGTGTTTTTATTAAATTTTTTAAATCATGTGTATATATGTGTGTGTACGTGTGTTTGTGAGTGCAGGTGCCTGAACAGGCCAGAAGAGGGCGTTGGATCCCCCGAGCTGGAGTTACAGCTGGTTGTATATTGCCTGATGCAGGTGATGGGAACCAAACGCAGGTCCTCTGGAAGAGCAGTACATGCTTTTAGGCCCGGGGCCATTTCTCCAGCTCCTAACCTAGCAGTATCTTACTGACATCTTGACACTCTGAAAGGACACAGTCTGTCGTTTGATCTACGGGCCACATAGTAAGTTGGAAAGTGTCCCCTTCTTTGTGTTCGTCAGGATTGGTGTTACTTTCCCTTGTGTTGTGTACATCCCAGGGAGGCTGTCTGGCGCTTGGCTTTTGATCGTTCCACAGTCCTTTCTTCTCTCTAGTGACACTTCATCTGATGTTGGGGAAGCCATTTCAATGCTCTTTTGGTTATTGGGCCTTGGTGTGTCTTCTTCTATCCTTTCGTTTTTATCTTTTTTAAAAAAAATTTTCCATTGAAATTGTCTCCTAGCCTGGTGTGGTCGGTCGCTCATGCTCATAATCTCAACTCTTGGGAGACAGAAGCAGAAGAAATGCTATGAGTTTGGGGTCAGCCAGTGTTACAGAGGGAGACCCCAGTCCCACGCAAGCAAACAAATGAGAAAAGAAAAAAAAAAAAAAAGGACGTCTCCTATAAGCAGCCTATAATTGTCTTTAAAAAGTTCTGTTCTTCTAATCCCAGCCTTTTGACTGTAGTTTCTAAGCACTTTATATTTAATACAATCACTGCTAAGGGGTTAATCTTCATTTTCTATCATCTCAGTCTCTTCCTCGCCCCCTTTCTCCCGTTTACACATTAATTTACAGTCAACAGGTGTTTTCTGGTTTAGCATTCTACAGCTGTCTCCCTGACCTGTGGTTTCCCTCACCTGCAGTCGAGAGGCATCATCGTGGCTCACTGGTCCTCCACGGGAAGTGTAACTGGGCCATATGGTGGTTTATCTTGGTTTCCATGCTGATTTCCATAGCGACTGCATCATTTACATCAGCAGCGTAGGGCTCTTCTTTCGCCACACCCTCACCAGTGTTTGTCACTATTATTGCTGTTGTTTTAAGACAGGATCTCACTCAAACTTTGTAGCCCTGACTTTTCTGGGACTTTCTGCCCCCTGAGTGCTGGGATGACAAGTGTGTACCACCATGTCCAGGTTATTAATTTTTAAAATAGCTATTCTGACTGGAGCGAGGTAGAATCTCAATGAAATTTTAATTTGCATTTATCTGATGGCTATTAAAGATGAATTTTTTAATATATTTTTTTTTGTGTAAGAGTGTTGTGCTTAACGCCGGGCGGTGGTGGCGCACGCCTTTAATCCCAGCACTCGGGAGGCAGAGCCAGGCAGATCTCTGTGAGTTCGAGGCCAGCCTGGGCTACCACGTGAGTCCCAGGAAAGGCGCAAAGCTACACAGAGAAACCCTGTCTCGAAAAACCAAAAAAAAAAAAAAAAAAAAAAAAGAGTGTTGTGCTTGTGTGTATGATATATGCCCGTGGGTGTGTGCTGGTGCTCACACCTATGCACAAGTGTGGAGGCCAGAGGATGACATCAGGTGTCACGCTCTGGCATTCTCCACCCTGTTGCTTGGAGACAGGGTCTCTTGCTGAATCTGGAGTTAGGCATTAGCAATCTGATTGTCTCTACCTCACCCATCTCTCTGGCTCTATAGGCATGTATGCCCGATGCTTTATGGGTGCTGGGGGATCCAAACCCTGACCCCCATGCTGTACAGCAGGCACTCTTGCTGCTGATCTCTCTCTCCAACCTGTGTTCGTATTTTCTTGGAGGGAGTGTCTGCTCAGATCATTCACCCCTCTAAGAACCAGGCTATGTGTTTTGCTGACGGCTTCCTACAGTTCGATCCTCCGGATATCGGGTTATGTGTCTTGCTCACGGCTTCCTACAGTTTGATCCTCCAGATATCGGGTTATGTGTTTTGCTCACAGCTTCCTACAGTTCGATCCTCTGGATATCAGGTTATGTGTCTTGCTCATGGCTTCCTACAGTTCGATCCTCTGGATATCGGGTTATGTGTCTTGCTCACGGCTTCCTACAGTTCGATCCTCTGGATATCAGGTTATGTGTTTTGCTGACGGCTTCCTACAGTTCGATCCTCTGGATATCGGGTTATGTGTCTTGCTCACGGCTTCCTACAGTTCGATCCTCCGGATATTGGGTTATGTGTTTTGCTGACGGCTTCCTACAGTTCGATCCTCTGGATACCAGTTGTCTGTCTAACGAATAACCAGCAAGGATGAGTCCCACCCTGTGAACTATCTCTTCTCTCTTTTGATTGTTCCCTTTACTGTGTGAGGAGCTTTTTGGTTTGTTGTAATTCTGCTCACCAATTCTTTTATTTCTAGACAGAAATTTTTTTTTGCCCCAATCAGTATCTCTAAGTGTCCCCCCCATCTCCCGCCCCCCTGCATGGGTTTCAAAGTTTTATTCTCTGCGTGTAGATGTCTAGTTTTCCTGACATCTTCTTTTCTCTAACATGCGTCCTCTGTCACATGGGTCAAGAATCCAAAGGCGGCGACTGCATAGATTGTGTTGGGGGCCTTTCTGATGTTCCGCTGGTTTACTGGTCTGTCTGTACCAGTGCTTACCATTGTCGCTCGGGCTCTGTAGTACGGTTTGAAGTCGGGTTTTGTGCTGCCCCGGCTGTGCTTTTTTTGCTTACGGTCGCCTCGGCTCTCTGTCTTTTGTGTTGGCATATGAGTTTCAGGATTTCCTTTTCTAGTTCTGTGAAGAAAGTCATCGAAGTCTTTATGGGGATGGCACTGACTCTGTAGACTGCTTTTGGTAACATAACCACAGAGCTGGGGAGAGGGCATCATGGATGAAATGATTCGCGTGCAAGCATAGGACCAGGGTTCAGATCCTCAATGCCCGCATAAATGCCACAGTGTGTGGTCCGCATATTCCCAGTGCTCAGGAGGTGGAGAAAGGATCTCTGGAGCCAGAGGGCTAGCTCAGCTGGATCGGTGAGCTCTGGGTTCAAACGAGAGACTCTGCCTCAAAATATAAGATGGAGAGTGATCAAGGAAGACATTCAGCATCAGCCTCTGGCAACTACATGCACATGGGGGACACGCACGTCTGTTCACATGTATGTGTACCTGCACATGTGAACACACATAGGTATACCCACAAACACATGCCAGAGATGTCGTTGGAATTTTTATGAGAATTACATTGAATCTGTAGATAGCTGTTGGTAATATGGCCATTTAAACAATATTAATTCTCCTGGTCCAGGAGCCTGGGAGGTCTTCCCATCCTCTCAGGTCCTCTTCAATTTCTTACTTTTATAGATTTCATCGCTGAAGTCTTTCATATGTACAGTTTGGTTTTTCCTAGGTAGTTTGTTGAGGTTATTGAACAAGATTGTTTTCCTGTTTTTTTTTTTTCTCTCAGCACATTTATTATTGGTGTATAGAAAAGTCAGTAATTAAAAAATACTTTTAGGATTATTTATTTATTTGTGTGTGTGTGTGTGTGTGTGTGTGTGTGTGTGTGTGTGTGTGTGTATGCTTGCCATGGTGCATATGCAGAGGTCAGAGGAACAATTTGTGAGAAACTGAACTCAGGTCCTCAGACTTGGCAGCAAGCGCCACTGAGCCCACTTGCCAGCCCCACTTACATTTTTTTGCAGGTTGATCTTGTGTCCTGCTGGCTTTCTGGATTTGTTCATAAGTTTTTTTTTTTTTTTTTTTTGTTTTTGTTTTTCGAGATAGAGTTTCTCTGTGTAGCTTTGCGCCTTTCCTGGGACTCACTTGGTAGCCCAGGCTGGCCTCGAACTCACAGAGATCCGCCTGGCTTTGCCTCCCGAGTGCTGGGATTAAAGGTGTGCGCCACCACCGCCCGGCTTGTTCATAAGTTTTAAGAGTCTCCTGGTGGAGTATTTAGGTACCTCTAGGTGCAGTAGATACCAACTTCAAACAGGGATCACACGACTTCCTTGTTGCCTATTTTTAGCCCCTTTATTTATTCTTCTAGATTGAGTGCTCTGGCGAAAAGTAGGAATGGTAGGAGTGGACACCTTAGACTTGTTCCTCCATAGTTTTCAAGGAAAGTTTTTCTGTTTTCACCTATTTGAATATGTCTAACAAGACATTGGCTAGACATGTGCTCTGCATAGCTTTGATTATATTGAAGTATAATTCTTCTTTAGCTCCCTCTGAGCGTTTATCATGAAGGGGTATTGAATTTTGTCAAAAAGCCTTTTCTGCAGCTGACATGGTCACGTGATGTTTGTCCTTGATTCTTTTTATGTGTTGTGTCATATGCATATAACTCATTTGCGTATGTCAAACCATCCTTGTGCCCTGGAACGAGTCACCTTGGTCATGATCTTCTTAATGTGCTGTTGGGTTCAATTTGCAAAGTGTTTTATTGAGAAGTTTTGCATCTTTGAGGATATTGATCTATAGTTTCTTTTATTGTTTTGCCTGTATCCAGCTTGGGTACTGTCTTAGTCAGTATTCTGTTGCTGCAAACAAATGCCTTGACCACAGCAACTCTTTTAAAGGAAAACATTTAATTGGGACTGGCTTACAGTTTCAGAGGTTTAGTCCATTATCATCATGGCTGGGAGCATGGCAGCTTGCAGGCAGACATGGTGCTGGAGAAGGAACTGAGGGTTCTACATCCAAATCCTCAGGCAGCAGGAAGAAGAGAGAGCCACTGGGCCTGGCTTAGGCTTCTGAAAGCTCAAAGCCCACCCCACAATGACCCACTTCCTTTAACAAGGTTACACCTCCTAATCCTTCTCAAGTAGTGCCACTCCCTAATGACTGACTATTCAAATATAGGAGCCTATGGGGCCATTTCTATTCAAACCATCACAGGTCTCAAGGCAGTGCTGTTTTCGTGGATTAAGTTTCAAAGCACTCCATCCCTTTCTGGTCTGTGGAGGAGTTTGAGGCCCAGCAGTATCCATTCTTCTTTAAAGGTTGAGTGGAATTCAGCAGTGAATCTACCCAGTTCTGGCTTTTCTTTATTGGGAGACACTTTAAAATAACAGTTTCAATCTCATTGCTTATTATCCCTCTTTTTTTTAGTAGTTTTCAATCCTCTTGGCTCAATTTTGGAAGGTCATGTGTATCTAGAATTTTTTTCATGTCTTCTAGTATAATTTCTGAAAAATATTTCTTAATAGACCTGTGGTGCTCATCTTTGCAAACAACCAATTCTTTGATTCCTTGTATTGTTCCTTTATTCACGATTTATTTCTTTTCTGATGTTTATAATTTCTTTTCTTGATGATTTTGGTCTTTTTTTTTTTTTCTTATTTCTCCGAGACCTGGAGACGTATGACCCAGACCAGCATTCAACAAAAAGACACAAGAGTTAAATTACCTTGTAGATCAAATGGACCTAAAAGACATTGATAGAATATTCCACCCAAAGCCATAGAGGACACATTCTTTTAATCTGCTAATGGAACATTATTCCAAAATGGATCATATTTTACTGTAAAGCATCATTGCAAATATTGTGTGTGTGTGTGTGTGTGTGTGTGTGTGTGTGTGTGTAGGCCAGAGGCCAACCTTGGGTGTCACTCTTCAGGACTATCAACTTCGTTTTTGAAACTGGCCTACAGCTTGCTGGTTAGGCCAGTGAGCCCAAGATCCTCCCTAGACTCCGCCTCTCCAGTGCTGAATTACAAACACACGCAGATATGCCCAACTGTTTCCCCTCCCCCACTTTTTTCTTCTTTAACATGGGCTCTGATGATCAAACTCAGGTCCTTAAGCTTGTGTGAGTTTTTTATTGACTGAGCCATATCCCCAGCCCAGCAAAGCCAGTTCTAAGAGGGACGTTTATATAAGTACTTAATCCACAGCACTAGAGAGATCTCACAAAACATAGGTGAATGATGCTCTGCTGTCTCCAGGGGCTGCCAAGACCCACCTTTGAACCTGATTCAGAGCAAGCCTAATGCTCGACCCTCAGAACCACCGAGGAGCCAGCCCGTGCAGGTTCATGGTCCACCTGTCTTTACATCAGTGTGATCTGTGACACAGCTTCAGTTGTGTTTTGTTTTGTTTGGAGACGGTCTCATGTAGCCAAGTGCTTTCATTTCGTTTTCTGCAGACGTGATAAAATACCCTGACAAAAGCAGCTGGAGGGAGGATTTTTTTTTTCCCTTTAGGCTTTACCATTTCAGATGACAATCCGTCATGGAGAAGTCAAGGCAGGAACTTGAAGCTTCCAGTCCCAACCCATCCCATCAGGAGCAGAGGGCAATGGACTGAGACATGTGTGTCTTACACTCAGTGCGCTTTCTTTACCCCCATGCAGCTTAGAGTCCCCTTCCTAGGGAATGGTGCCGCCCATGGTGGGCAGGTATTACCACCTCAATTGATGTAAGCAAGATAACCACCCATAGACTTGCCCACGGGTCAACCTGACAACTCTAGATTGTGTCAAGTTGACAGTTAAGACTAACCACCCCACCTAGGCTGGCCTCAAATTTCCTATGTAGCGGAGGATGGCCTTGAACTCCTGATCCTCCTGCATCCGACTCCTGAGTGCTGGAAATACAGGTGTGTACCACCATGCCCAGCTTTCATTCTGGCTTTTGAGCGACAGGCAAAGCAGGTGAGAGGCCAGTCTATCTGTGGATGAAGTTACAAAGTGGATGGTGAACTTCTTTTTATTTAATTGAAATGGTGTTTGCTTTCTGGCAGTGTCACAAAGGCTTATGATCAAGGCAGTGGTCCCTGCATGACACCTCCGCTTCCCGATGCCCACCCCAGGCTTCTGCTTTAAAGCACCTTTACTTACTTTTTTAGTTTTGAGATTATAATTTGATTACAACATCTCTCCCTCCTCTTTTCCTCCCTCCAGCTCCTCCCACATACCTGCCCCCGACTCTCCTTCAAACTCACGGCCTCTTTTCAATAATTGTTACTGCATGCATTTATGTATATCTGTACACATTCCTAAACATAACCTTGTGCGTATGTTTTTAGGGCTGACTATTTAGCACTGGACAAACAGTTGGGCGCTCTGCCCTGGGGAAGGCCACCTCTCCCACTCCCAGCTCCTCAGTTGCCCATAGCTCTTTGCGTAGGGTTGAGGCCCCATGGGCTATTCCCCATCCAGTTTGACTTGTCCACTGATGTCATCCTTGTTCAGCTCACATTTAGGCAGCCATATTGGTGAGACTTCATGGGTATAGCTTCTGATATTACTAGGGGACACAATCTCCCAGCAAACTCCCTGATGCCCTGGCCCTTACAATCTTTCTGTCCCTCTTCGAGAATGTCTCCTGAGCCTTAGGAAGCACTTGTCTCTTTAAGGCACAGTCGGGAACTGCTACTTCTGATATTCCAGTTTCAGATATCACTTTAGCATTTCTTATGACTAGCAATGGTGCTTTAGAAATGGGGCCTCTGTACCTTTGTCTTGAGCTTGGTTGGATGTGCATTGTGAAACATCTTGCTTTCCCCAAAGCAGCTCACTGTCTTGACTGTCTTGTGTGTGTGTGTGTATGTGTGTGTGTGTGTGTGTGTGTGTGTGTGTGTGTGTGTGTAGCTGCTGCAGCTCAATATCATCACCCTCAGGATCCATTGAACAAGGATACACACACTGAGTGCCTATTGGGTACCAAGCTCCACACTGGGCTTTGTCTCACAGAAAGCTTGAAATGTCCCTGGATGATGTGGGGTGGGGATGCTGGGTTAACTCAGCCTTCTTTTCTTTCTTGCTTCCCCTGGAGCAAGGTCTGTACCTGCCTGGACTTGGTAAGGCCCATCCTGGCGTCTCCTTTTACCCTCTCCTCACCTTGCCCCATCCAGGTCTGAGGTCAGCTCTCCAGGGCTGTGGCCACATCTTGTTAGCAGCTCCCCGCTTCCTGCTCTCTGTGCGGTTTCCTTGGCTCAGCCCAGGTGGTCTGCTCATGCATCTTTGTAGCTTCCAGACCTCTGTTCTTTCAAGAGCTGTCTTTTATCCTTGGCTGAGCTTTGTTAAGCTCAGGGAGTGTCAGCATCAGCAGAGAGGAACATGAATGTGCCCGGTGTTCTGCCCTATGGAAGGGGCTTTCCGTCCTTTCAGTTGGCCTGTTCCACCTATACAACTGCCTGGAGGGTCTCAGGGAGCTGAGAGGGTCCTCGGCGTTCAGGATCTTTGCTCCATCTCCAATGCAACATTTGGGGAAACAGAGGCTCTGGAAGATTGCAAGGTGAGATAGTTGCAGAGCTGAACTGGTCCCTCTTCCTGAGCCCTAGGCTCTCTCCATAGCCTCACAGTGCCAGCTCCACATGGGACTTCATGCCTACCCCTAGCATGGAAACTAGTATGTTTTCCAGACTGCCACCAGAATGACCAGGCATATCTTAGCCATGGTGCTCACTATCTGTGGCCACCATTTGACCTTCTGGAATGTCCTCTGCCCTTCTCTGGGGAAACTTTTGTGAACTCATCTGATCTTACTGGCTTTTGTTATCTGTTGTATGGGGATGGTAATAGCACATTCATTCATGTGTGTTGGGCCCTTGCTTGATACCAAACCCTGCACTGGGCATATAGAGAAGTGTGGGGCAGGGGCCATCTCTGAAGGAGTGAGATGTGAGGTTTTTTTTTGTGGAAGCCCAGTCCCAGGAATGGTTGGAGAGGGTTTGCACAGGGAAGGCAGCTTGGGAAGAGCAACACTGATGGACACAGGGTGAATTAGAAAGAGGGGCTGGAAGGAAAGGGTATCTGAGGTGCATAGATCAGGATATACAGGTGACCCAGAGGTGAGGCGTCCGATTGGATGGGGAGTCAGGACAGAACAGCCCCAGTGGCCACCACAGTCTCACACAAGTGCCACTGTCACCAACTGTGCTGGGTGGCTTTTTGTTGATTTGACACCTTTGGAAATGAGGAACCTCAGTAGAGAAACTGCCCCCACCAGACTGGTCTATGGGAAAGCCCGTGGTGTGTTTTCTTTATTAATGACTGATGTGGGAGGGGCCACCCCTGGGCAGGTGGTCCAGGGTCGTATAAGGAAGCAGGCTGAGCAAGCCATGAGAACAAGCCAGTCAGCAGCATCCCTCCACAGTCTCTGCTTCAGTTCCTGCCTCCAGGTCCCTGCCCTGCTTGAGTTCCCGCCTTGGCTTCCCTCAGTGAACTGTGACCCAGGATACATAAGCCAGGTGACCCCCATCCCCATCCCCCAGGTTGCTTTTAGTCTGTCTTTGTCACAGCAATAGGAAACCCAGTGAGGACACCAGCCCTCCCGAGGCCACTACAGGTCTTTTGTGAATGTGCCTGGGCACATATGCTCTGCCAGATCATTGCTTCTGGGGATACACGGGGCCCCACAGACTCCTTTTTTATCTGTGGGGAGCCTTATGAAGGGGTGTAGAAGCATAGGCACCCTTCATCCTGACGTGGTCCACGCTGTGGTAGCAACCGGAAACATACAGTTGAAGACGGCTAGGACTGAGTGTCCCTGTTTGAAAAACATTTCCCAGGGAAAACAAATGTTGGAAAGTTAAACATTTGGGCTATTAGTGCGGAACAGAAGAAAAGCCGCATTTGCCTTTTAAATATGGGCACCAGTGTGGCACAGTGGTTCCAGAAGCATCCCACGCAGGACCCGCAGGAGCCCTTGGTGCCTGCAGTGGGCCCAGCCTGCAGTCTAGGAGAGCGAGCGGATGCTGTGCCAGCACACATCCGTCCGCAGCGGTGTCTTTGCAGCAGGAAGCTGAGGGTGAGTGCGGGTCCCTGAGCCTCTCTCTGCGTACCCTGGGTAATGCTGGGACTTTTGGGAGCCTCTGTTTTAACCTCCGCTGTCTTGGCTCCCATTTCTGGCCTCTGTGGTGGATGGCAGTACTGAATTCCCCAGAGAACCCCGAGATCCGATACAATCAGCCGATGTCCAGGGTGTGTCCAGGATCGGCTTTTCTGTGCTCTGATATATTGACACCTTGGAGTCTCACCGGCTGCAGGGATGGACTTGGCCAGGGTTAGCAGCAGCCTTCCATAGGCAAACCGAACACACAACCCCTCTGCGGGGCTCTCAGCTGGGACCTCTCTCCACTTGCCCTGATTACCCGAGGTGCCATACTGTGAGGAACAGCTCCTGTGCCCCAGAATGAGCCACTGCTGAGGCTCTTGTCCACATTTCTACTTCATCTCCTGACGGGCTGAGCTTCCCTGTGGGTCCTGGGGTGGCATGGTATACTTCTTGCACTTAAGCAACTGAGTGCCCTTTGTGCTTCTGTCTTATATGGCTGATAGACCAAGTCTTGGGTGGGGAAAACTTGTGACACTGTGTCTTCACTGGCACACGATGAGCTTAGTGAGCATCCAGGTTACAGGTGAGGGTGCCGAAGGCCCCTCTTTGATCAGCCAGCCAATGGGAGGTAGAGATGGGATTGTACTCCGCAGCCTGGTACCCCTGCCCTCCTGACTTCCTGTGCATGCTGGGGACTGTGGTCCTTGCTTGCAAAGGATGTCAAGATGCATCGAATATACATTGCTAATCCTGGTGCCTGGCCCAGAGAGGTCACTACAGGGCTGCAGGCATATCCTCTGTCTCTCGGGCCCTGCTCCCATGCTCTCCTGCCTGTCCAGGTCACACATGGGATTCCCTTCTCCTTACATCACTGGCCCACATAGTCTACACTGCGTGCATGGCCCTATGACTTGGTGGTCGCTGGCAGCTTGTTGGCTGATTTCAGAGCTAGTTTTTTTTCCAGTGTTCCCCTAGACTGTGCACCACGCTCTGCCGTCTGCTAACTTGAATCGCCCAGACATTGGCAAGCGTTTAAACACAGAACTGTCAGCGACGCACTAAAAATGCAATCAGAGATTGTTACAACGTCCCTTCATCCCACCCCCCTCTGCTGTGTTCTGTGAGACGGGGAATGGGCTGGGAGAAAAGCAGTAAGTGGGCATTTTCCTGATTGTCATTGTGTTTAGAGCACAGTAAAACCCTGCTGGGCGCAATGCGCCACTCCGGGACCAGCACTGATAGTGCAGAAATATGCATGCCTCTCGTTGAGTGTGGAGATCATGCCGTGTGGAGGAAGTACTTCCTCTGGGATGGGACATGTTAGCAGTAAAGGATGGTAACCTCTTTGGAGGGAGATTAATGTCAGGACTTAGAAAGCAGGCTCTCCCAGGAGTCCCCCAGCAGGTTCTGTGCACCTCAACCTGGCTGCCCTTGGAATCTTTGTGCGGATGCTCTTGGACTCCATGCCTCTGGCAAATGAAAAGGAAAAACCACACGTCACCCTTATCTGCTCTCCTGATTGACAGTTCATGGTCTCTTTACCCACTGAGAAAGCCGCAGCTAGCAAATGCCAGGATCTTGAGTAAGCTGGAAGGGGAAGACGGCTTCTGGGTGGATAGCTGAGTGTCACCATGCTGACGTGGTAGGGTGTGCCCACCAGTTCCGAAAAGCCAGGGGTGGAGGCTGGTTTTGAGGTCAAGGGTTGGGGGGTGAGCATTCCAATGCACTCCGCAAGGCCACCTGGTATGTCTCCTACTGTGGGGCTCAGAATGTCCTTCAAACCACTGCCCTATTCTTCTTGAATGTTCCCATAGCCTTCCTGTCTCTCAAAAACCACCCTGGGACTCATCCCAGGGACTGGGTGTGGTGGTTTGCATAAGAAAAGTTCTGATAGCCTCATGTATCTGCATGCTTAGTCACCAGAGAATGGAACTCTTTGATAGGGTTGGAAGGATTAGGAGGTGTGGCCTCGATGGAGGAACTGTGTCACTGGGGGTGGGCTTTGAGGTTTCCAAAGCCCATGTCAGGCCCAGTCACTCCCTGCTGACTTCCAGCCAGAATGTAGGACTCTCAGCTCCTTCTCCAGCACCATGTCTGCCTGCATGCTGCCATGCTCCCTAAGATGATGATAATGGACTAAACCTCTGAAACTGTAAGCCAGGCCCAATTAAAGGCTTTTTTTTTTTTGTAAGAGTTGCCTTGGTCATGGTGTCTCTTCACGGCAACAGAACAGTGACTAAGACACTGTCATCAGAACACTGACTGAGAGGGAGGCCAGGGTTCAAGTCCTAGGTCTCCCCTGTCTCACTGTGTGACCTTCAGCAACTCCATGTTCTCTCTGAGGCTTAGCTTTCTATTCTGCCCCGCAAAGGGCATGGACCTCTGCAGGTCACTAAACTGCTCTTGTCATCTTTGGGGCCTTAGAAGGAAGTCTTCCAGGGGCTGCAGCACAGAAGGCCTGGACTCGAGTTTCTAGAAGAGTCCAACTTCAATGAAGAACATGGGCTTCCAGCCTAGCATGCATTTGGACGGGCTGACCAAAGCCTCAGCTGCCCCTGGGCCGAGGAAGACAGGGAAGAAGAAAAGGCATTTGGCCTTATCTGCCACCCTGAGCCTGACCAGCTGTCCAAGCCACCCACTCCCTCGAGCTGCCCCCAGCTGGGACCTTCCAATGGCTGCCTCTTCTGGCTTCCTGCATGTGCCATTCCTGGCTCCACAGGGTGACAGTGTGACCTGGTCTTAGATGGTGTGTCCCAATCACTTCCACCTCTGCTTGTGGAACATCCCCACCCCAGGGGGTCATGCTCCTCTCTGGGCACTGGAGGGTCCCCGGCTGTCAGACCTCTTCTCTGCTGTGGGTGGGGGGGGGGGGTCAGGGGTTTGTAGCAGCTGGGCCCTGGGGTGGGGTACACTTACTTCTCTGTGTGCAGGTAGAGGGTGGGAAGGCGGTGCTGCCCAAGAATGCTTTTGCCACGAGCTTCTGGAATCTTAACCACACTCAGATTGGTGAGAGGTTCTGGGTTGTGGGACTGGAGAACAAACCCGTGACAAGGGGTCATAGCCCTAGAACAGAGGAGGGGGCTTCACCCAGGTCAGCGATGACGAGATCATTGAAGAGCCTTAGTTCGGCCTCCATTCTTCCCATCTGCCACAGATGGACAGTTAAGATGGATGAAGGAAGGAAGTCTGAAAGCTATCCCCTGGCAGGAACAGTTGGAGGGAAGGGAGGATCCAGAAAAACGGAGATCATTTTGATGTGAAGGAAATAGTCAGAGCTATCTCAGGGTGGACGGATTGCTAAACGTATCCCTCCACCCATCCCTCCACTCATCTACCTATTTGTCCGTCTGCCCACCCACCCACCCACCCACCCATGCATGTAAAATCATTTAGACACCTTTCAATCACCCACACTTACACATGTGCCCCACCACCTACCATTCACCTACCCATTTACTCTTTGACCCACCCACAAATCCACTTATCCGTCCTCCCTCTCACCCCCTACCTACCCACTCATCCATTCACTGTCCACCCCTAATTATCCACCCAGCTACTCATTCACCCACCAGCTACCCACTCACTCATTTTATCTGGTCCTCCATCTGCCCATCCATCCATCCATCCATCCATCCATCCATCCATCCATCCATCTATCCATCCACCCTCTCACCCTTCCTCCTACTCACCCACCCATTCACCCACCCACCTGCTGAGAGACAAGGCAGTATGATGGCTCAGAATGTACCTCCATGCTGTCACACGTGCCCAGTGTCTGCTGCCCTCCATGTTTTTCAGTCACTCAGTTGCTGACTTGTCTTAGGCTTAGGCAAGCCAAACCATTTCCCTCGGATGTCAAAAGGGAAGGAAAAACGCTTAGAGTCTGTGGAGGTCACGGGCAGCTGGTGAACTGCCAAGTCCAGCTGACCACCCAGACGGATGTACTCATGGCTAGACCTCCATCTTGTTGATGGGAGTAGGTGTTCCACCCTGGAAAGGTCCAGCTCCGGCCTGGGTGTGGGAGATAATTCTTTGTGCCCTGTCATCATCATGGGAGACTGTGTTCTTCAGCTCTCCTTGTCTGCTGGTGGGAACCCCTGAGGGGAGCTGACAGCTTCCTGCACACCCAGCCCCCCAGGGAGTCACCGCTGCAGAAGCAAATGGAATTGTGCAGTTGGTGTAATTTGCTGATTTGCTTAAGTAGCACCCCCAGTTAGAGACATGACAGGAATCCATTAGCGTGGCTCCGCCCCCAGCTTCACCGGCACTGGAAGTGGGATGGATGGGTGGTGAGACGTGGAAGCTAGGGTGAGTCAGGGATGCAGGCAGCCAGCGGTGGCCCCCTGTCCACCCTGCTGGATTCTCTTGTCACCTGGTCCAGGCCTTGTCCTGTGCTTGGGGAAGGGCTGGTGAGGCTCCCAGGCTGACTCTGGTGGCCTTGAAGGACTCTGAGTCAGTGACCCAGAGGTACCGAGTTGGTCAACACTTGTAACATCGCCCCTGCACCTGAGCCGTGGGGCCCCTCCATGTACTGGGTTTAGCTCCGAGGCCCTCAGATATGGAGTGGACTTGATGACATCTACCTTGGATGGCTCTGTGGGGAATGAACATCTCGATGGCACTCGGGCAACTGTCCAGGGCAGGTGGTCTGCTCCTCCCCGACACTCTGTCCACTCTGTCCCCAGCTCTGTCCCCATTACTCAGCTCCAGTGCAGCAGGTGGCTTTACTCACCAGACTTACGCTGGGAACAGAGATGGGTGGAGCTAACATGTTCACTCCCCTGATTCTGGGGCTTCCCACCAGGGGCTAGGTTGTAGTAAACCTGAGGATTGAGCTCGGGGTCTCCCATCTCCCACAGCTTCACTGGAAACTCCCAGGCCAGGGCACAGTTATTGCAAGGCTCCGAACCCCAAACGCCTATGTCCGCGGACAGCACCTCAAAATGAGTGAATTGGACTCTGAGAGGATAGGACTGATGGGGACTGGAGAAAATGGGTATCTTCATCCTGTCTAAGGGGATACATAGACAATACTTCATGACTGCACCAGGAGCACCACACGTTAATAACAATAAAGTAATAATAATAATAATAACAACGAAATAAGAAGTGAAGTTTTATTGGGAATCTCTCAAATTTTTATTTCTGGCAACAAATTCAATTAAAAAGCAAAGTAGTACCAAGCTAAATATATCTGGGAGGAGGGAGAGATGGGACTTGTAGCTTCTAGTGTACAAATTCTGTCTCAGAGAAGTGAATTTGTTTTTCCTTTTGAATATCAAAAGGTTTTGTCCATTTCCATTCAGTGTGTTCTGTGGTGCCAGAGATTTCTCAAGTGTTCCTGTTCCCATCTCATGTGTGAGGAAACTGAGGCACGGTGGGATGCCAAGCCCCACAGGGGGTTAATGGTGGAACAGAGCTGTGGACTCAGACCTGTCCTGGTACCATGGCTTCCCAGAGCTGATAAACAGGCTTGGGGGCATCGAGTCAAGTGTGCAAATCAGGCATGTGTGCACCTCTGGGTTCCCCCACTGCCACACTGCCCTGGCCAGACAGAGAGTCAGTGGCTGTACACAACGCTTTGCCTTGACTGTCAGGCATGTGGCTGAGCAGGTTGCATAGGTCTCAGCTGGGCAGGCTTGGGAAAGTGTGTCACTGTTGTGTTTGTGTCACGGGGAGCTGGGGATTTCCTGCTGGAGAACCCCTTTTAAAAACTCTCCACTCAGGCAAAATTACAGAAAAGAATTTCAGGATGAATCAGTGAGGAGCAGAGTCAGGGTTTATTAGGAGATTTGAGATTGTGTGTATGGGCCTGTGAGTGCAGCAACTACAGAGGCCAGCAGAGGGCATCAGATCCACTGGGGCTAAAGTCATAGGCAACTGTAAGCCTCCAGATGTGGGTGCTGGGGACAGCACTGAGGTTCTCTGGAAGGGCAGAAGCATTTTTTTAACTGCTGCACCATCTCTTCAGCCCCTAGGAGACATTTTGACAGTTTTAAGTATGGGTATTAGAGAGGGGTGTGTAACTTGGGAAAAAGATAGTGTGCAATACTGTATCCCAGGTGTGGGTATGTGTTAGGAGGGAGAGAGAGGGAGAGGGAGAGAGAGAAGAGTGGAGGAGAGGGAGGAGGGAAGGAGAGAGAGTGAGTTGACCTTAACTGTCTTTGTGGTAGTCATGTATATGATTTAGCGGCTTCTGAAGTTACATCTCCAAAGGCTTCTAAGGGTCTCTCTCTCTCTCTCTCTCTCTCTCTCTGACTTCAGAGGGTGGTTTGTGAAATACAGTAGATAGGATTATGGTTGATAAGGTAAAGCCCTGGGTCACAAGGGTTACACAGGGAGTTGAGAGTTGTTTTCACTGTGAACAAAGTTAATCGCCTTGTTAGTGAGATTCCCAGGAAACTGCAGGTCACATGCGGAAAGAAATAAGGGCATGTTCCAGATCGCATGCCCGGGCTTTGAGCACAGCTCGCTGCCACTTAAACATGATTTGAAGTATCTCTGTGTGGAAGGAACACTGACTATGTGGGCAACCTTGATCCTCAGCTGTCAAGAAGCTTCAAACAGACCTGGTGGGTGAGGGGCTCCTTCCCATTCCTCTGTCCCCTGAATTTTTCACCTTTCTGTCTTGCCTGGGTTATGCAGCAGTGAGTGTGTGGAGTCCCATGGTGTCACATATCACAAGGCCCTAAGCCTGATCTGCCTGTCCTGGTTCTCATCTGAGGCTGGGACCAGCCTTCTTCCCAGAATGCACATGGCGGCTGAGTCTCAACGGGGTTGTTGAATCTGATTCCAGATCCTGAGTGTGGGTTACTCTGAAGACAGGCAGCAGACCAAACTTGGTTCTTCTTCAACATAGGTTGCATGCGTGTTTGCATTTGCATGTGTGTGTGTGCGTGTGTGCGTGTGCGTGTGTGTGTGCGCGCGCGTGTGTGTGTGTGTGTGTGTGTGTGTGTGTACGTAGGCCAGAGGTCAGTCTCCAAGTCATTCCTCTGGCGTTCTCTGCCTTGATTTTAAAAATTTTTTTGGGGGCAGGATGTATCATTGACCTGGAGCTCATCAGGGGGTCTAGACCGGCAAGCCGGTGAGCCCAGGGACCCACCCCTCTCCACTTCCTCAGGACTGGGATTACAAGTGTGTGCTACCAGACCTGGATTTAAAAACAACACAACAGCATGGGGTGTGGAGCTGGAGCAAAGCAAACAATCAGTTAAGCTATCTCCACAGCCCAACATCTCATTTTTTATCCAAGCCAGGGCTTCCCAAGCCATCACAGCTTCCTGAGTGCAGCAGCCGAGCCAGAGGGCTGAGCAGTGTGGAGCCTGGGCACGGAATGAGGGCAGGGTGAATGGCTGTAGGTGGACACTGCCCCGTCCTCTGAGGCTGTTATCCTCTTGTTCATTTGTAATATTTATTTATTTATTTATTTATTTACTTACTTACTTACTTATTTATTTATTTATTTACTTGAGACAGGGTCTCTGTGTAGCCCTGGCTGTCCTGAAATTCACTTTGTAGACCAGGCTGGCCTTGAACTCCCAGAGATCTGCCTGCCTCTGCCTCCTGAGTGTTGGGATCAAAGGTGTGCACCGCCACCACCTGGTTTGTTTTTTTGTAACTTGATTGTGTGGTTCTCAATGTGAACTTTGCAGATGACATCACCCATAGTGTTCAAAAGGTTGGGCAATCCTGGACCTTGTTTTGACTGTGAATTCCATGTTGGTGCTGCTGGGCACTGGGGTTTTCCCTGAGTGTACCATCTCTGAACCGGGCTCTACAAAGAACTTGCAATATCTGTTGGGATGTGTAGGCTGAGGAGCCTAAGATAGAGAGGCTGAGAGACTTGGTGGTAGCCTGGAAACAGAGAAGGTGAGGCTGGTACCTGTGGCTTAGGTGCTGGGGAGGACCCTGCCCTTGTGCTGAAGGACTTATGGTCAGTGGTGGCCCAGGCAGGCAGAGCCAGGGCCCGTGATCAGAGGGGCGGGGCCAGGGGGACATCTTTGCTGAGGGATTATAGTGGCTGTTCCCAGCTCTTTCCTTTGGTGGCGCTGTGGCTTCCGGAAGGGCTGCCAGCAGCCTGCTCTGTGCGTGTCCATCCCACAGGCAGCCTGCCCTACGAGTACAAGATTGTGATTGCGGGCAACCACGAGCTGACCTTCGACCAGGAGTTCATGGCTGACCTTATCAAGCAGGACTTTTACTACTTCCCATCTGTGTCCAAGCTGAAGCCGGAGAACTATGAGAATGTGCAGTCATTGCTGACCAATTGCATCTACCTGCAGGACTCAGAGGTCACTGTGCGTGGCTTCAGGATCTACGGCTCCCCGTGGTGAGTGTGCCCAGCCCCCATCGTCACCACCGGTTACAGGGTTACACTGAGAGCGGGTGGTGGGGACCCAAAGCTGAGGCTCAGGGCCAGTACAAAGCAGACAGAGGACCTGGGATTTGATTTTGTCCTTCCCACTCTCTGTCTGACTTCAGGCAGGTCACTGTTACCCCTGGGCCTCAGTTTCCCCATTTGGAATCAAGGAATGGTAGCATCACTTACATCCTCTGTGCTATACACGGTTTTACATGCAGGCAGGTGCTATTGTCTCCAGCTGTCTCTGAGGTTCAGAGACAGGCAGGGGAGGGATCTGGCTTTCAAACATCAAACATGAGCCTCGAGCACTAGGGAGCATCCCTTTCTGCCTGTCTTCTGTCCTCCCACAGAACGGAGTGTGGTTGTGGGATCCATCTCACTGAAGAAAGGCCTTTTGGATCTTCAGGTGGATTCACTATGCACTTTCCTGTGTGGGGAGGGCAGCCGTTTGAAAACAAATGCATAGTGAATCCTCACTCTGATGGAGACACAGTAACCGACTGGGCCTTCTCTCAGAACTCACCTGGTTGGGTGGTGCTCAAAGTGACCATAGGTCCAGACTGTCTTTGTGATGTCTGTGTGTGTCCGTGACAATGGTATGGACTGTAATGGTGTTGCTGCTGATAACCATGGTGGTCGTGAGGGTGATAATTTATAGTGCTGATGGTGATGATTGATGGTTGTGATGGTTGTGATGGATGATGGTGATGATGATGGTTGTGGTGGATGATGGTGATGGTGGTGATGGTGATGATGGTTGTGATGGTGATGATGGTGATGATGGTGGTGATAGATGATGGCAGTAGTAATAATAATGATGTTGGTTATGAGGATGTCGTGATGGCAGCAATGAGGATGACAGTGGTGATCATCGTGATGATGTTGGTGGTGCCGAGGATGGTGGTAATGATGATGATCAGGTGGTGAATAAGATGGTGGTGATGCTGCTGCTGGCTGTGGCATCATGTCATTGGTCCGTGGACCAAAGCCTTCACAATGCTTTCATGGGTCTGATGTGTTATCCACTTTCTACAAGTGGATAAATCTATTGACCCTTGAGTGGCCATAGGGTGTGAAGTGCTGGCCGGGTAAGGGGAAGCTCGCCAGAGGAGGTGGATGACCCCAGCCTCAGGGGGAGACAAGGACTCGCATAGACAGGGAGGCAGAGGCACTGACTGGGGACACAGGTGCCTGCAGGGTGAAGAGCCATGCAAACAGCACATCTGGGAAACCCAGGGCTGTCGTGTTTAATGCCCCCTGGTGATTTGAGGCTGAGGTGGGTTAAGGACTTTGTCTGGATCTTAGAAAGCCCAGGAGAGAGGGGAGGTGCCAGCCTGACCCATTCTCCAGGAGGAGCCTGCTGTCTCTGCCCGGGGCTTGTGGTGCTCAAGGGTTTGATGTACTCTCCTGGTTCTTTGGCACTCAAGGATGCGAGGGACTCAAAACCAAGGGCACGGAGGTGAGAAGGTGACTGAGGCTGCCTGGCAGGCCACGGGGGCCAGTCTGGAGAAGCTTGCTCATGCAACAGCTCATCTGGGAGGCGTGAGCAAAGGCTTGGGTCCTGAGGCTGGTACAGTCTGGGCAGGGCAAAGGTGGGGTGGGGCCAGCAGGGTGAGAGGTGGAGGCTCTGTGTATGAGGTCAAGAATTAGGACCAGCTCTTTGCTCTGTGGTTCACAACCTCTCACAGACACACACACACACACACACACACACACACACACACACACACACATCCCACCTTAAGAAAAGGTATTGTAAAGATTAGAGGCATTGCCGGGCGGTGGTGGCGCACGCCTTTAATCCCAGCACTCGGGAGGCAGAGCCAGGCGGATCTCTGTGAGTTCGAGGCCAGCCTGGGCTACCAAGTGAGTTCCAGGAAAGGCGCAAAGCTACACAGAGAAACCCTGTCTCGAAAAAACAAAACAAAACAAAACAAACAAAAAAAAAACAACAAAAGATTAGAGGCATGGCTTGGGGACCAAAAAAGCTGAGTTTAATTTTAGCCTCACATTTTGTGTGATCACTGGGTGACTTCTCTATGCCTTACTTCACTTTCTTACAGAATGGAGGTGGCAGTGTGCCCTCCCCTCCTCCAGTGGGTAGTTGTAAGGCGTCAGAGGGCTCCCCTGAGTTGCCATAGTGCTCAGAGACTGGAGACCTGTTTTGTTTGTTTGTCTTAGGGATGCCCTTCCTACATGGTCTAGCAATGAGGGTGAGGGGGATGGGGATATGGACAGGGCTCTCGGGTCCCCCCACTCAGCAGCCAGGCTCATCAGAGCCCCCTTAATAATCAGCTGGGTGACTCAGTACTAGGGCTTCCTAGGTGTGTGGTCCTCACCTGTAAAGGGAGGTCACACCCCATCACTGAACTGGCCATGAGGATGATGCTTGGGTGAGGCCAGCTGCCAATTCAGCTATTGTCAGCTGCTTTGAGCTCCAGCCACCAGTGGCCCCCACTGTGGCTTTCAATGTGGACATTACTGGCCTCTCTCGTTCCTGGTTTCCCCCAGGCCCGGAGATCAAGGGACCCTTTCTTCTTGACCCCAGACCTGTGTCAGCGGGAGCACAGGCTGGCCAGCAGAGCAAATGAATAGGGTATGTGGGGGGCAGTAAGCTGTGCAGTTGTGCTCATGAAAGAGCATGGTGGAACCCAGGATACTTCCTGTTGGAATGGGCTTTAGTACTGGGACTAAAGGAGGTGTGGCTAGGGAAGGGGAGCACTTCGATTTCTCAGCCTGGCTGTGCTTGGCCTGGTGACATGAACAGTCCCAAGGCCGTTCTGTGTTCAGAGTTCTGCTCGTTTCTTTGAGGTCATGCCACCTGGGGCTGGGAGCAGGTGACAGGAGGTGACACACAGCCTGATAAACTGGCCATATTTCACCATGCCATCCACTGCTGGGAGCCGATTGCGCAGATCTGCTTCTGTGGTGTCGCAGAATTAGTCCTGAGAGCGGTCCCCTCCCCTCTGACATCCGCATGCTGGGGAAGCTGCGTCTCTGGCAGTGTGCCTCAAACACAGGCTGTGAAAATCAAGGCACCACCACTCCAGGCAGCCTCTCTGGTCCCACTGTGCCATGGGAAGATGATGCTATTGCATTATATCGGGGCTTGAGGTCTGTCCGGATGAAGGAACAAGGGAGGTACCATCAGTGGTCTCATACGTGGTTCTTGTAACTCATGATCAAGGGGGCATCCTCAGAAGGGCGTTAACTCCATGTCAGCTGAGGGTTAAGCTGGCAACTACCCCCACTTTATAGATGGGCAAGAAGAGGTTCAGGTAAGCACATGGTTCATCCAGGGTTACCAAGGCAGAGGCACCCCAGGCTCCTGGTGAACTCTGCCCTTTCTGAAGTGGAGATCATGCAGTGTTTTCCTACGCACTACTTGGGTGCCCCAGGGGCCGTGGAGGCCTGAGAGTCATTCTCCTGGTTCAACAGTAAAGGCATCGAGTCAGCCATGAGTATTTATTGAGAGCTCGGCACCCATTGAGCCTCCGTGGATGTGGTGAGAACTCAACCATTGTGGTTGCTGCTGTCCTGGGTTCCTACCCTGGTGGCCAATGGCAGTCAGCAGCTGTCCTGTGACTCAGGAAGAAGTCCTGGGAGTTGGGGTCTGGGGAAAGCACCCATGGAGAGAACTGGGAACTGAAGAGATCACAGAGCTAAGGAAGTAGGGAAGGGAGTAGTTTGTTGCAGGCAAAGACCACGAGGCTGGAGAGGGTGCCAGGCTTGTGGGCACTGTAGCGTTACTTCCAGGCCCTGGGTGGGTCACAGTAAGAGACAGAAACCACAGACTGAGCAGAGCCTCTGCCCTCGGGTCCTTGGCTGGCAGCTCTGCCCTGCCTTCCTCCAAGCTATTGGGAACCAGGCTTTCCAGAGTCACCTCCCTCAGTGTCCCTCCAGGGAGGGAGTACTTGAGGACCACCACAGTGTTGAGATGGACGGTTGGGGCCTGCTGCCTCCCTGGGGCTCTTTACCAGGAGAGCTGTGTGGACCCTGTCCCACTCTGTGCCTGTGCGCATGTGGGTGCACAGAGGGATGCTCACCCTGGAAGCTGTGTCACTGCTGGTGTGTATGCACCTGTGGGTTACAGGTGACTCCCTCCTCTATCCTCTGTCTCAGGAGGCCCTGGGGGGCAGCCATCATGCCCCCGCTAGTGAGGCCTCTGTGCATCTCGCCAGTGTTCCTGGCCTGGTGAGCTAGCTCTGTCACCTAGGAGTCAGGTCCCATCCCTGCCACTGAGCTGCAGAAGCATTGGCCAAGCTGTGGAGCCATCCTGAGGCCTATGTATGGCTAGGAAATGTGATGATGTCACAGGTCACAGGATAGGGATGTTCATTACCTTCCAGGTCCCTTGGTGGAGAAGGAACCCACGTTGGCTGGTGTCTCAGGGATGCTAGAAGCCACACACATAGAAGTGGTATAAACCAGCCCTTAAACATGTGTTCATAGCTTAAGAACCTCCTGGCCTGGCTATGGACTCCACCCAGACCCGGGTGAGGTATGTGGGATGGAATCTCCTCAGCTATATCTTGAGGTTTCAAGTGGACACACTCAATTTCTGGGCACTGGTCAGCTACCCCCGGGGCAGCTTATGGTGGGACAGACTGACTGATGGTTATTGACATGCTCCAAACCAGCCTAATCTACAGTCAGTCCCTCATTGTGACTCTCTTCCCAGATGACTTTATCAAGTTCTTGACTAAAACTAAACAGTACGTGAGTGGCAGGGTTATTGCTTCTCTCTCCCTGGACACATTGGCTGGTGTGTGGCATTCAGGTATCCTTCAAAGCTTCAGAGGCATGGCTGGCTGTGCCAAGAGGGGGTTGGAGTGGACCACACAGCATTGGGGGGGGGGCAGTGATAAGCATGTCATCACCAGGGTGAGCGCAATATGAGAGCCCCTGCGGCTTTGACAAGGGGTGATCTGCTTGCACGAGGGGTCTGCGAACAAGCAGAGATTGCGTGGAGCCCCCGCGCCCTCCCGCTTTTATGTGAGTGCTGGGGATCCAAACTCTAGTCCTCATGTTTTCACTAGCCCTTCATCCGAGTCACTTCCTCAGCCCTGCGTTCTCTTCAGCAAAGTCAGTTTGCCAAGTGATGTCCTCTGCCAGCAGCCGCTTGCTTACCTGTACCCCTGCCAACACTTGGTACCATAAGGCTTTAGGCTTTACTCACTCTTGGGTGGGTGCTGGTGCTACGGTGGGGCTTGGCACCATTCCGTGGTTTCTGGCCACCTACATTCCTCTTTTCTGAAGCGTTTATGTCTTTTGCCTAGTCCATTATTTGGGGGCAGGGGTGGTCTGTCTTTTGGTTGGGGTGATGTGGGGGATGAAACCCAGAATCTCATGCACGCTAGGCAAGTTCCCTTATCACCAGGCTGCCCTCCCCACCCCCTGGCTAGTCCTGTTTTTTCTCTTTCTTACCGCTCCCTGGAGAGTCGTGGTGTGTTCTGAGTGGGGGACGAGTCCCTGGTCCTTGACACCTTTCAGATTGCCTTCCATCTTCTTGACCTGCCTTCTCCTCACCCACAGAGCCAATGAGATGAACAGAAGCTTGGGTTTGGGTGTGATCAAATGTGAGCACTTTTCTTCCTGGCAAGTGCTTCCTGTGTCCTGCTGACAGGGTCTTCTCTCCATGTTCCCCCTCTTGCTGTTCCCCTCTCCCCCTCTCCAGAACCTTACTGCTGGCTTTTCAGGCTTGGGCAGTGGAGCCACTGGCAATGGTGGTGCTTGATGTGAGGTGTGGGGGGGGATCCCCACTTTGTGTTTTTCCTTGTGCACACCCCTTGGCAGACACCATGAAGGGAAAATTCGTGTCCTGCTCTGACACCTTGACTCTGCAAGGGCCTGGGTCTGCTCTTGCCCCTCACCCCACCAGCTCATTCAGAACAGGATGGGGGTGTTGTATGTTATCCTAACAACTGGTTTCTTCGATATCACCTCTGCTGGGACACTTGAGACCAGGGGCCGCTTCCACACATAATCTCTGTTTCTGACTTCAAAGCCCGATACCGAACCTGGCTTATGTTGATAAATGTTTCTCCAATGGATGAATGCGTAGGTGGGAGGAGTCTTTGCAGTGGACTCCCACTGCAGCCCCATCCTGGCCTGTCTGCCTGTGTGTGCATCTTTCTGTGGTGGTCTCATCCCAGGCCCACTGCAGCCCCATCCTGTCTGCCTGTGTGTGCATCTTTCTGTGGCCTCATCCCAGGTCCACTGCAGCCCCATCCTGGCCTGTCCGCCTGTATGTGCATCTTTCTGTGGTGGTCTCATCCCAGGCCCACTGCAGCCCCATCCTGTCTGCCTGTGTGTGCATCTTTCTGTGGCCTCATCCCAGGTCCACTGCAGCCCCATCCTGGCCTGTCCGCCTGTGTGTGCATCTTTCTGTGGCCTCATCCCAGGTCCACTGCAGCCCCATCCTGGCCTGTCTGCCTGTGTGTGCATCTTTCTGTGGCCTCATCCCAGGCCCACTGCAGCCCCATCCTGGCCTGTCCGCCTGTGTGTGCATCTTTCTGTGGTGGTCTCATCCCAGGTCCACTGCAGCCCCATCCTGGCCTGTCTGCCTGTGTGTGCATCTTTCTGTGGTGGTCTCATCCCAGGTCCACTGCAGCCCCATCCTGGCCTGTCTGCCTGTGTGTGCATGTTTCTGTGGTCTCATCCCAGGTCCACTGCAGCCCCATCCTGGCCTGTCCGCCTGTGTGTGCATCTTTCTGTGGTGGTCTCATCCCAGGTCCACTGCAGCCCCATCCTGGCCTGTCTGCCTGTGTGTGCATCTTTCTGTGGCCTCATCCCAGGCCCACTGCAGCCCCATCCTGGCCTGTCTGCCTGTGTGTGCATCTTTCTGTGGTGGCCTCATCCCAGGTCCACTGCAGCCCAATCCTGGCCTGTCTGCCTGTGTGTGCATCTTTCTGTGGCCTCCTCCCAGGCCTATACCAACTCCTCATTTGCTAGCCTCCTAGTCCACGCTGGACTCTGAACACCATGGTGAGAATGCCACCTCCTGTCTCACCACGCTGCCCACTCTTCCTAGCACCCCGACACCCAAGGCTGGATGCCCACTTCCCTGTGCCCTTGACCTGGGCCTGTCCTCCTCCAACATCTGGAAGGGAAAGAAGGAGCAAAAATCTGGGAAAACCTGCCTCCCTCCAGGGCACGTAGTGACTCTGTGGGACTTTGGACACTGTTGCTGGCCCCCTCAGCTACAGCTGGGCATATGTCCACCACCTAGAGTGGCTCTGGGGCGGAGCTAACTCCAGGAAGAGGACAGAGTCAGTTTTTGCAAAATCCTGCCTTTTTTTTTTTTTTAAATCCTGCATATATACTCTATTCATTTATGGGTTTTGGATGCATTTTTTGTTCTCATTTAACTAAAAACGGCCTTGATTTAAAAAAGAGAGAGAGAGAGAAAGGAGTGAGGGAGAGAGTGAAATTGGCACGCAGCAAGCCCATCTGCTCTAATTACTTCTGGTATTTTGAAAGAAGGGATCTAAACCTGCTGAGACACCGAACTTGGGGAAGCGGCTGCTGGGCCTGCGCCTGGGAGGCTGGGCTCAGATACCGATTCTGTGCTTGGCTGGGCTGCCTCCTGTCAGGGCTGGCCCCTGAGGCCCAAGGAGGGGACTTCTCTTGTCTCTAGGAACCAGGGCCTCAAGGGCCAGCTCTGCAAGGCTGGGCTGAGAACCCAGCCTGGTGTGTGGGTGCTAGCAGTGTGGCAGTGGCTGGAACCTTGGCTTTGTGAGATGGTGTCACAATGAGTCCCCTTGCCCTTAGCATTCAAAGAGGCCAGATATAGACATTGCCTGGCACACAGTTGGTGTCTCATCATGCTGCTGGCTGTGGCCACGCAGTATTGGGGCTAGGGATAATGAGGGTTGCCTTTACATAGCCAATAGCCACAGATAACCCTCCTTCATTCAGGCATGGGACAGCGAGTGCCTGGTGGCCTCTGGGAGCAGGCCCGGGGTGGGCACGCATGCCATCTTTTCTGTGCCATTCTCCTACTTTGTACAGTTAAGTAGGCCTGCTGCACAGCCTGGGGCAGGAATGGAGCAGCCTGGGAACTTTGTCTGTGATGGCACTCAGGGAAGCCTGCTGATGTGACAGCTGTGTGTGTCTGTCTTATCACAACCCCCAAGACAATTAGTGAGGTTCCCTCCTTTTCCCTCATTTGACAGAAGGTGCTGAGACTCAGGAAGCAGGTTGACTTGCTACGAAGGAAGGCCCCACAAGGATCAAGGGGAGCCGGGCCAGGGAGGGAACCGTGTGCCCTCAGGACAGCCACAGCGAGGTGCTCGATGAATGTCATTCACCGGGGAAGAGCACAGTCCTGTTTGGTGCATAGCACAGTTTAGGGTATTGCCTGGTTTTGTGATGTTCTCAGAGGGACTTGCCTGTCTCAGTCTGTGAGTGTGCCCAGCAGGAGCTACCTTATGCTGGTGTCTTGGCTTAGGGCTGGGGACCCATTGCTGGAGGTCTGGGCTCTGGAGTCCTTGGTAGAGGATCCTGCACTGTATCAGGGTGAGGGCTTTGTGGTCCGCTCTTTTACTGAAGCCCCCAGGGTCCAGCTTGAAGAACGTATGTCATACACCTGTTCCCTCCCCTCCCTGACTTGGTAGCTTCTTGCTGTCTTACTGACTTCAAGGACTATTCCCACGAAGCCCCCACACAGCATTTGTCTTAGACTGTCTTGCATCTTTGGGTGCTGTTAGCCTGAGGTTATGGCCTTCACAACACCCAGGCTGGTACTTGGTGGCTTTCCCCAAACTGCTCCGTTTGATCTTTGTCCCGACGGGACAGACAGGACTATGCCATTTTGTGTCATGGCTGAGCTGGGGGATGTGCAGAGATGCTGAGGGACTGACTGGCCTGTGCTCTCAGCGCTGGGAGGAGGCAGGTATGTGGGTTGCTCTGCTCAGGCAGGGTGATAGCCTCAGCTGGTGCTGATGTGGGTAGCCTCCCCCTGACGCTGGCCTGCCCTCTGGTGGTCCCTGTGGACAGCAGAATGGGCGGGGCTTCAGCTCTTGCCTCCCCGACCCTCCTATGGCTCATCTAGTTCTGCATATGAGAGAAGAGGCAGCTGCTGAGCACCGAGCCACGGGGTGGTCATTGAGGCCACCTCAGTAACGTCTTTCCTTGTCTTCAACCCACACGCGCGCGCGGTCGGTCAGGAGCCACATGTCTCTGTTCAGGGAGCTGTCTACATGACTGGGTAAGCTCAGATTCTTCCCAGGAAAACAAGGGCAACCTGTGATAGCCACATGGGAGCCAGCAGCACATGACATGGCTCAGGCCCCCAGAGACCCTGCCTGTCACCCGTGAGTGGGTCCACTGTTGCTCACCCTTCTCTCTCTCCTTCCTGGTACTCAACATTCCAGGCCTGGCTTACTGTGTCTATGATGGTATCTGAGACAGGGAAAGAGAGTCCTTGGCTTCTGGACCCTACTGAGCTGATTGTTCATATATCTATGCACATGTACACATTCAATCCACACACAGGCCTACACATATGTAATATAGTCAATAAACAAGCCTGCGTACACATTCATGATATACATAAATGCCTGCACGCACAAGTGCACACAAACACATGCATGTGTCCACATGCACCGCTGGACAGTCTCACACACACATTCAAATTGATATGCTTGATAGGAGTGCACTCTCAAGGACACACACACACACACACACACACACACACACACACACACACACAAGCACACTCATGATCTAGTTATGTATGTCCACACATGCACAGGTGGACTAGGGAGGTACACTCTTAAGGACACACACACACACACACACACAAATGCACATGCACACACACTTCCTTTCCCTTTTCCTATCCTTATCTTCTGTCTCTTTTCCGGAGTTGCTTCTTCTCTGTTGCCTCTGTCCTCTCAAGCAGGCTGCTGTGCGCCCGCTCACTCTCCCACTCAAGATTAACGTCTGAGACGAATCATCTGCCATCTCTGCACAGAGTCCCAGCAAAACAAAAGATGAGCGATTCCGCATATCGGAAGGGTGGGGGAAATTAATTAGGAATGACAAGGGACCCAGTCTGCAGCTCCACACTCTCCGCTGCTGACTTGCTGGCTACGGTTGTGGCCGCATGAGTGACAGACTTCTGGACGCTGGGCGGCTGGTAGGACCCTGTCCACTCTCAGCAGCCTCAGGCCATACTGCCTACCACCTATCCACTTCCCTCAGCCTTAGCATGCCAGCAGCACCCAGGGACATAGAGGGGACAGCTGACTTAAGTGTCTCCCATAGTAGGAGGTGATGTCCCCAGTAGATAGGAAGTCTGCACTGTGCAATTGGGATTCTGGGCTTGGGAGCTATCGTCCTATCCATGGTTTTCTAGGCTGTAAAAGGGGGTTACAGCCTAGCTGGGGTGCTAGGTGTGACTGGGGCTAGTGACAAGTAGCAGCTTCATCTGAGACACTCATTAGCTGTGGCTGAGGCTGGCCCCTTGGGAGTGGCTTAGGAAACCTGTCTTTCAGGGAGCTGATGGGAACATCGTACAGGTGAGTTGGCCCTTCAGAGGTGGGACCTGGGCAGGCCCTTCTACAGCTCCCCAACAGCTGGCCCAGCTTCTAGGCTGGGAGGTGGCCTAGGTAACTGTTCTGTTCTGAGCCAGCGTGGGAAGGTAAGACACCAGGGAGCCTCAAGAGGAAGGAATGAGAATTAGCGGCCGGGGGGGGGGGGGGGGGGGGGGGGGGGGGGGGGGGGGCGGGGGCGGGGCAGGTCTCCTGCAAAGGGCGACTTTGGGGTCTGAGGAAGGCTACCAGGAGTCCAGCTCTCTGTACCCGAGTCCATGGAGGTGGTGAGGGGTCCCTGGGAGTCAAGCTTTCTGAACATCAGAATGCAGGTGGAGACACTGGGGTCCAGGTTCTTCCTTGTGAAATGGGCGCACACTGCCACCTGGGCAGGCCCTGGAGAGGGGGAGGCAGCAGGAAGCTTAGCAGGTGGCAGGCGTCCCTGATAAGAGTGGTTGTCACTTTGGAGCTTGACTAGCAAGTCCTAGGGCAGGGATCCCACTAGGAGAGTGCAGAGGGGAGGGTGCAGAGGGAGGGTGCAGAGGGGAGGGTGCAGAGGGGAGGGTGCAGAGGGGAGGGTGCTAATACGCACGTATGTACGTATGTACATTCTTTCATATCTGCAGCCAGGCAGAACACCTGCTGGCTTAGTCCAGTTTTTATTCATCTTTCACTCATGTGCTCCTTAAACAGACCTCCCCTAAGGGCCACCCAGGCTCAGCCCTCTGCCAGATACAGGGGACACTGGACCTGTGCTGGAGGAGCAGACAACAGACCATCCAGGTGGGGATGAGGAACCTGTGCCTAAGGAGGGAGGTGATCAGGGGACACTTCTGGAAGAGATGGCCTTTGAGTTGGGCCTTATGAATGGGAGAAGTTAGGAAGGCCCTCCGATGTGGGGACAGCAGGGGACCAAGCCTGGGGATAGGTACAGAGCAGGGAGGGACCGTCAAGGCTGGTGTGGGAACTTCATGGAGACCTGGGCTGGACTGTCTGAGTCAACTGGGGTAGGTTCAAGGGCCCTGTGTGTCATGAGGACTGTGTCCTGGAGGCCGTGGGGAGCCATGGAGGGATCTGGAGGAGTCACAGGGAGCCTGTGAGGGATTCAGGCTCATCTTTTCTGTTTAGTCAGCCTGAAGGCTCCAGGGAGCCTGTGGGAGATGCTTGGGCAGGAAGCTCCCCTGGAAGAGGGAGCTGGTGCCTGGCCACCCCAGGGGGTTCTTTGCATCAGCCACTGGCTTGGACACAGGATGCAGGTGTCTGGGATCCTGGCCCAAGTCCTTTCTGCTCCTGTGCACCCTCATACACCACTTGTCTCCTCTGTGTTAACACTTCCTTGTGCCTCATTGGGGGGGTCTCGCAGCAGTGTCACCCCAACAGTTAACTGAGCAACTATACATGGAGGGCGATAACGTAGACGGGTGGTATTTTTATCATTTTGGGTTGGAAGAGGGAGTCTGGCTCTGGACTATGTCACTTAGGTATGGCTCTGCACCCCAGCTTGTGTGTCTGTGGTAGCCATGGTGACACACACCTCCCCCCCCCCGGTAGGTGTGAAGACTGAGAGGTCCCTCTGTGGATGCCCCCTCAGTGTTCAGGAACACCTGTGGCCTCCACTGCCCTACACTCTAGGCCCAGGAAATGGGTTCAGCCAGGGGTCACTCTACCCCTGGCTGAACCCCAGGAAACATGCTCACTCGGGGCTGAATGCTTGCCTTGGGGAAGTAGAAACTGGGACTCGGCTTCAGCTGCTTGCTCTCCATGAGTGCTGGCAGCCCCGTCAGCTACCAGGGAGCCCAAGCTCACGCTTCAGGGGAACCCCGTAATGATTGGCCACGAGGAGGTCATTTATATTGGCTAAGCGGGGCCTAATTAGGCTTGATCTGAAGGTTAGCAGAAGCACACAGAAAAGCTGTTAAGGGGTTAACCTCGGAGAGATTACGTTGTATTCAGCGCTCTGTTAAAGTTTGAATTAATTTTTCCCATGGGTTTGCTCACATTCTAATTTTCAACTAAATGAGACATCTGTTTCAGAAAAGGAAAATTTGCTCTGGTTGTCATGGCAACTATCATTCTGTAAGAAAATTATTCCAATGGTTACTTTAGAACAGAAAGACAGAGATTCAGGACATAAAGCTAGCTGCCTTCGGCTCAGTCAGAATTCTGATGGGCCACCCTCCATGGCCATGAGGTGCCTTGGATGGTGAGGCCGGCGGCAGGTGGAGGTGGCGCCAGGCCCAGGTGTTAGGTTGTGGTGGAAGCTGGTCCAGGGGCTCTTGGGTGCCCCAGTATCGTGGCTTGAGCATTCATGGGTAGTATTCCAAAGTTGGATGGCAGTGAGGGCCGGGTCAGTGTGGGTGTGTCCTTCCTAGGAAATGTCAGGAAGCCATACAGAGAGCTGGTCACTGTGGCTGTTCACAGTGCTAGGCGTTACTGGATAGAAAGGATTAGTGCACCCCCAAACAGCACCCCAGGAGGCTCCAGTGCAGACTGTATACTGAAGATGGGCTCTCCTTTGTCTCCTGGGTCAGCATCAACTGGTGGTGGATGTGACCGGGGCCCTGGTGGCCCAGAGGCCTCAATGTGGCCCCTGGAGTCTGCTCAGGCCTTGCTGACTGGCACAGCCACCCAGGCCTGCCCGCTATCCAGGGAAAACCCTTGCTGGAACCACCTCAGAAATATCTTCCAAAAATTTTCCTGCAGGCTCTGCTTCCCTCTGCTCCCCAATGCTAATGGTAGATAGTGGCATCGGGGGCATTGCCTGGGTGCAGATAGTCCCCTGAGGTCTCCAGCCATATCCTTGTCGGCCCCTCTTCTTCCATGTTGCTCTTAGGAGGGCACAGCAGCCACCCTCAGGGGTCAAGCCTGGGAGAGGTGAAGGGCCAGTCTGGAGCGGAATCAGCGTGACTCTGCTTGGATGACATTCCAACCTGTGTGTGGGGGGGCACGCAGCCAGCCTCCAGACCTCCAAAAGCTGAGGTCCTGCTGATTGCTGCCCCTGGCCAGGAGCAAGGCAGAAGCTTTGAGGGTTGGAGTGGGGGGGGGGCAGGTCTCATGGCCCACAGGTGGGTGGGGTAAGACAGAGAGGGGAGGGGAAACATGGGACAGAGGTGGGGAGGGGAAGGGGAGCAGTCTGGGGCTAGATGTCCAGCTGGGGTCTGATTCACCACCAGGCTCAGCCTGGAGTGCTGTGTGGTCCTGGGGTGTGAAATGGCTCCTCTGGGCATCCCCACGAGTGAGTCTGTCCCATTTTCCCTCCAGAGCAAGGCTCTGTAGTGCTGGGTGAGGGGAAGCTGGAAGGCAGGGGTGGCCTGGGCTGGGTTCCGGGGTCCCTGGGATATCTGCTGTGCTTCTGAAAGCTACCCGCTGCAGTGGCTCAGGACAAGGAACACTAACAGGCACCTCTTCTCCATACTGATGAGGCCTTGTCCTGCCCGTGTAAATATTTGATGAGATTTCTGAAAAAATGAAACCTGTGTTTAGAAGACAGCACCAGACACACACTGTTCCCTGCCCTGTGTGCTGGCCGGACACTGAGTGGTTTCCAGGCTGCTATGGTCTTTCTGACTCCCACCCCACCCCTTCAGCTGCACAGTTCTGAGACTCCTAGGCAGTGAGTCAGAAATTGCACAGCCCTTGGATTCTGTAGAGAGGGGCTGCCAGTGCCAACCAGGGCCATGGCAGAAGAGGACCCTTACCTTGTGACCAGGGTGTGTGACTTGGGGGCAAGGTGTAGGTAAAGCTCTGTCAGCTGAGGTGCCCCTTCCTGCTCTCAGGCTCTCTGAGGTCTCCTAGCCTGCCTTTCCCTTTAGAAATGCTCTTGCCGGCCATCCAAAATGCAATTTCAAAAACCCTCCCCTAGATAAAGCCTTACACCCCGGCTTTGTGGGTGGCTTTTAGGAGTGGTCCATGGTGACGGCTGTGATGGTGATGATGGTGGTAGTGGAGGGGGTAGGGACAGTGATACTGGTGGTGGTGATAGTAATAGTGGTTTTAATGAGAAGTGATGATCAAGGTAATGGTGGTGGTGATGGAGTTAAGGATGATGGTGGAGGTAGAGATAATAATGGTGATGGCTGTATGGAGGTGATGGTGGTGACGATGGTGACGATGGAGGTGGTAATATGGATGGGAGTGGTGGCTGAGATGGTCGAGGTAATGGGGGGTGGTAAAAGTGATGATGGTACTGGCTACGGTGGAGGTGATGATGGCGACGGGGATGGTGATTGTGGATGTGGTGATGAGGATGGTGGAGGTGATGAAGGGGAGTGATGGACGTGACAGCCATAGTGATGGTGATGGAGGAGATGAGGATGGTGGTGCCAGGGCAGAGCACCGAGTTCTCATTGTTGAGCAGACAGGGCCACCTCCATTTCACAGAGAACTCCAGGCACAGAGCTCCGGAGGAGTCAGGTGTTTGTCAGTCGCAGTCAGCCTCACTCTCTTAAAATTCACCCCTTGTTCAAGGTCACCTAGGTGGCAGGTGGTTGACCATCCTAACCCTAGTTTGACTCCAGAGTCCCCTTGAAGCTGTGTGTAAAGTGTGTGCGTGCGTGCGTGCGTGCGTGCGTGTGTGTGTGTGTGTGTGTGTGTGTGTGTGATTTTCCTTCAGAAGAATGCTTAGCTTTCTGCAGATGGACGGGAGCAGGCCCGAGGAAGCATGTCTGAGGGAGGAGGCATCTGACAGGGCCACCTCTGCCTCTGCTGCGCTTCCAATGGCCAACCCCGGTCTAACCACTGCCCCCTGGTGGACACCTCCCATGTGTGGGAATCCTGGGGGACAGGTGACCATTCTGTACCTGGGCCTTGATCCCTGATAATCCTCCCATCTAGCTGAAGTGAGAATCATGGCCCCCATCCCATCCCAGGGACAGGGCCACCTCCTCCACTGGAGGCTCTGGAGCCTGCTCTAGTGGGTGGAAGGATCAGGCGGAGTCACAGCTGCCTCTCAATGCCTGGGGCTTAGGAGTCAGGGCAGGGTGGGGGTAGCTGGTGTGTGCTGCCTGGCTCCGGCGAGCTTCCCTGGAGGCTTGTGTGATGAGGAGCCAGCGTTAGCTTTGAGGTGCTGGCTATGACACAGGGTACCAGGTCTACTCAGTGTCCTGACCACGGTGACCAGAGGGCCCTCAGCACCATCCATACAGCATTTATCTGCCTCCAGGGCTGGTGTCTGACACAGAAAAAGGACCTTTGATCCCCCAAATGACCCAGGGTGGCCACCCACCCTTCACATGCCCAGATCCAGCGCTGCAGACTTGATGTCCAGAATAGCAGTTCTAGGTCTGAGTGACGGCTCCAATGGCCCTATGTCCCCGGGGCACCTCCCCTTCCTCTGTAATACCCCGCAGAGTCTTACAGCTCAGAGCCTATGAGGATAGGGCTGGGAGTTCCGACATGGGGTTCTGTGGAACCCCTGGGACTCCTAAGTAGTCACGTTGGGGGCTGCCAGCAGTGTAGAGCCCTTGGTTGGGTTCACAGCCAATGATGTCAGCCGTGTTGGCCACGGGTAGGATTCAGATGGCAACTCTGGGTACATGAGGGGCCGTGGGGGCGATGCCTGGCCTTACCCAGCTCATGGAGTGTGCTGGTAGGCAAATTAAGGAGCTACCTGCGCTGCCTGGCTGCTGTTCCTGGATCTGCCTCACTGCGGTCTGGCTCCCCTGACAGCAGCTGGTCGCTATTCTTGTAGAAGTCCTTGAGACATTCCCAGTTTTATTTTGACTCAACTCCCAGGTGCCAGGTTAGTCCTCATGACCTGTACCCTCTCTCTGGCTGTGCCATACTCTTGAGACCCCCCCAAAGTGCCCCTCTTCTCTCCTAGGCAGCCCTGGTTCTATGGCTGGGGCTTCAACCTCCCACGAGGCCAAGCGCTGCTGGAGAAGTGGAATCTCATCCCGGAAGGTGTTGATATCCTCATCACTCACGGACCGCCACTGGGTGAGCTCTTTGATCTCTGGGTTACCTTCCCAGGCTGGACTGGGGGCCCTGAGGATGGTGTGTCCGGTGTCTGGGACTGTGCCCAAAGGAGCCCTGGGTTGGTCAGCTAGATCCAACTTGCTGGGGTGCCACCCTTATCTAGCCAATGTCCCCAGAGCTGAGGGCTCCATCTTCCAATGTTGCTCCTATCTGCTGGGCCCCTAACTCTGGTTGGAGCTGATGATGTTGCTCACCTCCTGCCACTTTTAGGCCCCCGCTGGCTTCCTGCCTGGGGCCCCACAGCCTGCCCCAGCTGGTCCCTTCTCCTTTCCTTCTAAGCTGCCTCCCAGTTCCTTCCTCTTTTCTCTGATGACCCTGTTGGTCCTCGGGGCTTGTGTCTCGTGTTGACTACTGTGGCCTCCTCACTGCCCTCCAATCCTAGGCACCTGTTCCTACTCCATCTTCAGTGGAGGACACCCTGAAGCCCAGGCCTCTGCTGGGACAGCACAAAAATATAGTCACCAGGCTTGTGCCCCTCCCCCACAGGGCCTCCGGGCCAGTGGGCCAAGTCTTTCCTCAGTTTCATCTGAGCTGTGTGGGTTCTGTGGCCTTCCTCCCCATCATCCTTTGTATTCCCTGTTATCCTCCCCTTACTTCCTCTACTTTCTTTTCTTCCCTCCTTCCTGATTTCCTCCTCTTCCTCCCTTCTACTCTCCTGATTTATCTGTTCACCCATCCATCCTTATCCATTTATCCATCCATTCTTATCCATCCATCCTCCATCCATCCTCTATCCATCCACCTATCCAGCCATCATCCATCCATCCATTTTATCAATTCATCCATTCCTCATCCTTCCTCCATTCAGGCATCCATCATTACCCATCCTCAATCTTTATCTCCCATCATCTATCCACCCTCTATCATCTATTCATCTATCCATCCACCCATCATCCATTTACCTATCCATACACTCTCCCACCTGTTCATCCATCCATTTATCCAGAACTACACCCTTTGGCTTCCTGCTCTCCAGATGCCCTGCCCCAGTCACAAAGCACACTGCAAACCTGTTTTGGGAATGCTCATGCACCAGATGTCTCAGCAGGTGCCAATGCACTTCATTTGATTGTAGTCACCAGGGCAGTTGGGTGACTACAGTTAGAGACCCCCACCCCCAGCCCTGCCTTAGCCCACACTGTCACACAAAGATGGGCCTGTGTGATTCCAATTCCTGGGGCAGCACGTCTGACAGCTGGATGAAGCCAAGACACAGAGACATGAACCCGTCTGCACGGTCTAGGAACTGCAGAGACTAGGACCTAGCTGTGTCGAGAACCCCACGCCACCCCATCACCCCACCACCCACTGCCCGTGTCTGTCTCCCTTCCCTGCTCCCTCTCTCTTTTCTCTGCTGGACTGTGCTCTGCCTCTCCTGGTGAAGCTTTCTGGGCACACTGAGTTGAAGCTCTCCAGCCCTTGCTGGCGGCTCCATAGCTTGTCTCACCCACCCAAACAGAGAGGGGCCGACAGAAACCTGATTGCTCACTCGAGTCATCAATTATTCTTCGTTTGTGTAGCCATGTAAGGATAATAAGCCACCACCATATGGGGCGGCTCCGGGAGGCTGGCGGCCAACAGACACAGCGGGCACCATGAGAGCATGTCTCAGCCAAGGAAACTGGCTTCATGCTTCTGTGCACCCCTTCCCCCCCATCTCATGCATCCCAAGCTGGCCTCAGACTTCTGATGTAGCCAAGGATGACCTTGAACTCATGATATTTCTGCCTTCACCTTCCCTGTGCTGGGATCACAGCCATGCGCCATCAGTACCCCAGAGCTCCACGCCTGATAGGCAAGCAGTCTACCATCAGAGTTACGCCACAGCTTCTGTGGGGTTTTGTAGAGAACGTTTCTGAGTCGGAAATCCCCCCCCCTGAGGCTGTGGAGGTTCCACTCTGCTTCCAGCCACTGGGGTACCGTGGACTCAGTTTGTTCTTCTCTGCAATGGGTGGCTACAAACAACCCTTGGGGCTACTGGAGCAGTCGTGGGCTGAGAACTGTAGTGGGGATATGCACCTGGGCCCAGGTGCCTGGCCTCCCCTTGGCTCTTGTGATAAGGAGCTTATCGCAGCCCTGCCAAGGAAGGGAGGTTGAGCCTCCAGGAGCTGCCTCATGACTGGGCTTCTCTTTAAGGTCAGAGGCAAGGCAGGGTTCTGGAGCTTACTGCACTGGGAGTAAGGAGCTGTGCTGGGGCTGTAGCATAGGACTCTAGGTCCCACCCAGTCTGCACCAACAGATGCCCACTGTCCCCGTCAGTGACCCCATTGTCTTCCCACACAGGCTTTCTAGACTGGGTCCCCAAGAAGATGCAGCGTGTGGGCTGTGTGGAGCTGCTCAACACGGTCCAGAGGCGAGTCCAGCCACGGCTGCATGTCTTTGGTCACATCCATGAAGGTGAGTGGGCAGGCGGGAAGGGAACCTCATATTGGGGCGCTTCTAACTGGCCCTTCTGAGGGGTTTCCTGCCTTCCTTTAGTCCTGCTCACCAGCTCCCTCTCTGACTTCCGCAGGAAACAGCCTGCTCCTGTGGTCCATGCGTAGACTGCCTCACATGCTTGCTGCCTTGGTTAGCATGGGAATGCTGGCTGGCAGAAGGTGAATTCATTTGAGTGGCAGAGATGCCTACACTGTGGGCAGGTGGATCACAGCCCTGACCACCCACACCGCCCCACTCAGCCTTACCTTCTTAGTCCTCAGGCATTCCTCATAGAGCCTAATCTCAACAACTGATACAACCTCCTCGACGCCCCCCCCCCCCCCACCGGTGCTTTCAGACAGGGACCAGCAGGTCTCACAGTCCCATCTCTGACAGGAACTATGGTGGCTGCTTGACGTGGGGTGGGGACTGACAAGGCTTGACAAGGCTTGCTGCCCCAGGAATGTTTACTGGTCTGCTGACCCTGTCTGTGGTTGGACCAGGAAGGCTCCTGGGCCTTCACACTGCCTGCAGCTAATAGTTTTCTAACTTGGAAGTAAGCAAACTCGAAGCATTTCCTGAATGTCTCTGTGGTGTCCTTGCGAGTCAGGATAGCAGACCACACTTGTCTCTGGAGAAGCTTCCAGATTGCTGAGCAGCAGCCAGGCAGTCAAAGGCAGAGCAAGGGAGCTCGTGGGACAGCTCCTGATTCCTGAGTTTAGGATACTGATTGTCTTCTTGGACCCTCCTGTGTGTACGACATATGTAAGGCTGCCTGTGGCCCAAACCACACCCCCCACCTCCATATTTGTATAGGCCAAAGGGAGCTCCCGAGAAGACAGGGAGCGAGTGTCCCTTCGGTGTGAAGACAGTCTGAGCTGGAAGAAGGGATGCCAACAAGCAGAGGTGGTGGGGGAGGGCGTGTGATGGGGAGACAGGAAGGCGACAATGGTAACTGTGGCGATTGTGAGGACAACGGAGATGATGATGAGGTTCTCGGTGATGCTGCTGGTGCCAAGGACGGTGGCGGTAGTGACCCGGACGACAGTGAGGATGGTGAGGATGTCATGACCGGGCAGTGCTGGTCATGAGGAGGGCGTCGGTGATGGGGACGATAGTGTGGCGATTGTAACAATGAGGGTGATGGTAGTGATGCCAATGGCCATGAGGTGGTAGTGGTCGTGTTGATGGTGACGATCCTGTGGACAGGGATGAGGACTGAAGAGGAGGAGAACCTTCAATTGTGAAAATGCTGATGCCACGGTGATAATGGCAGTGTTGGGGACAGCCACAAAGGTGGCAGCGATGGAATCCAGAGGGGAGAACTGATGATGATGGTCATGGGGAGGATGATGTCATGGTGGTGATGGCAGTGATGGGATGGGGACAGAGATAATGCGGCTGCTGATGCTGGTGATTCTGATGCTGGTGATGCTGATGCTGGTGATGCTGATGCTGGTGATGCTGATGCTGGTGATGCTGATGCTGGTGATGCTGATGCTGGTGATGCTGATGCTGGTGGTGCTGATGGTGGTGGTCATGGCGATGATGACTGATGGGATGGTGATGGTGGCTATGATGATGATATCATATCTGGTATGATATGGGGATGTTGGGGACTATGGACATACACCTGATCACATCTGATGATATCATAATGCCGACAGTGGTCCTAGGGACCATGCTGTCGTCGCCACGGTGACGATGCTGATACTGAGGAAGACGACAGGATGAAGACAGTGACTTACCATGTGCTTTTCCTGTGACATATGCACTGGCCTAAGCCCTGCACAGGGGTGGTGACCTCAGCTGGCCCTCCTGGCAGGCTCAGAAGAACCCTCTTACTTCCACTTCCGTTTCACATGTAAGAAGACCTGAGTTTGAGAGCGGCGGTAGCTTGCCCCAGACATGTCCTGCCCACAGTGGCAGAACACAGGTAGCTGCCACAGCCAGGAGATAGCTCCAGATCCTGGTCTGACAGGTGTATGCTTACTTTCCAGGGTATGGTGTCATGGCGGACGGGACCACCACCTATGTGAATGCCTCCGTGTGCACTGTGAACTATCAGCCTGTGAATCCTCCCATAGTCATCGACCTCCCCACGCCCCGGAACTCCTGACTGCTCCCCACTCCGGCTCTGCCTGCCCGTGTCAGCTCCGTATGTCTGGCCGAGAGCCTGGATCCCCTAACCCACTTCCTCCCATGCTGAACAGCCCAGACGGTCCATCTGGCCATGGGACCAGCCAGCAATGAGCAGAATCCTTGGGATAAAAGAAATTGCCTTTGACTGTCAGCCTTCTGTCTTCTGCAGCCGGGGCCTGGAGCAGCCCCATCAGGGCACTGTGCTCACTTCTGTTTTCTGTGTGTACATCTGTCCTTCATTACAGGGCCTCACAGGCTCACAGCCCTCTCTCGCTCGGGAAATGACAGAAGCATCATCACACTCAGTTCAACGCCTTCCTGCTGTGAGAAGCCGCTGCCCTTGGATGAGTTTGGGGAATTTTTATACACAATGTCTCGCTGCCCAAGTACATCTGTGTGGCTGGGGGCCCCAAGTTTGGGGGATGTGTGGCCTGGGCACAGACAGCCTTTCCCTGGCTGGAGGGAAGGAGATAGGCCTGCTCCTTGTGTGCAGGGATCTTGGAGTGTTCAGGGACATCTCAGGAATTCTGACAGCCCCTGGTCAGGCCTACAGCAGGTGGCTTGGCTTAGCCCCCCTCTTCCTTAGGACCCTGCTGCTGACATGGACAATGGCTGAGTGTCCCCAGCTTCTGCTCAGAGCCTGGATTTGGGGGGCTTGGTTCTTCTGGGTGGCCAGAACTTGCTGGTTCCTCAATAATAGTGAGGCCATCTTGGGTCCCCTGGGACCACATGACTATGTAGATCATAACATCCAGGGGGTTCTGCAGGCTGAGGCCCTGTGCCTGGTCATATGTGTGGGGCACGTGTGCCCCTCCAAACCTAACCTGGTTCTGTTAGTGTCCACCATGGGCTCCATTCCTTGATGTGATTTTCCCTTCAGAGGATTGTTTGCTGGGCTTGTCAGTACCACTGGTTACCGGGAGGTGGCGCAGTGACAGAGCAGCCCTGGCTGCTGATGTCAATGCCACCTGGGGCCCGCAGCCTTTCTTGGGGTAGGCCTGGGTGAGCCCATCTGCAGGGGCCAGAGCCAGCAGTCCCTGGGTCAGGGGGAGGCAGGGTCAGAAGTTGTCTTTATTTAAAATGCTGGTGTTTGTTCTTTGTGGACTATTTTTGCACTCATTTTGATTCTTAGTAACACGTCACAAAAATAGTATTATTTGTCCTGATTCTTTCCGTTTGACACCCTTTATGTCATGCATATGATACGAGGGCCTTGCTTCCTCGGCCTGGCCCAAGCCTTGGGGACCAGCTATCCTGGTACCTTTTATTCAGAATAATCTTGCTTTATCTACGTCATTCCTGCAGGTGGGGAGGTACTCATGCCCTGGTGTAGAGACGAGGCCACCGAGGCCAGAGAGACGAGGTCCCCTGAGGACGCACAGCACAGAAGGGGTAGCGACGAGATCTGGACCTTATCTCTGGCCTCACTGTCACCACCAGGGTTCTCTCCCTACAAAGCAAGGCATGGGCCAAGACTGTTTAATTTTGAAGGGTCCAGTTCAAAACCGGCTCTCGTTCATTCTCAATTGAGAGTCCCTTCGACCGTAAGGAATTCTGAGCTTTGGGCTCAAAATCCCAGCATCCTGTGAGACCCACTCCCAATTCTTCCCCTGCAGGTGAAGGAGCTGGGCTCATGTGGCTCACTGTCGGTGAGGCTGCATTCCCAGGAGGCCTGTGGTGCCCTGCGCTGGCCAGGACAGTAGTGTCACACGGGGCCACGGGGCTGCAGGAATCTTGCTTGGGCCAAATGGTTCTTGGTGTGTGGGGACATTTACAAGGTCTCTCTTCTGTGCCTCAGATGCATGACATGTTTGGGGCAGAGAAGACACACCTCCCGTGTGCCGTCTCGGCTCTACAGTTTCTATGTGGACCAAGAACTATAAACTTTAAAAAAAAAAAAAAGTTTTTCCTAGGGCATCTTCAGAATACGGCATATTTTTATGTGGAGAAGAATGGCAGTGGAGGCAGCTATCTTTACGAGAAAATTCATTCAAAGTCCTCAAGATTTGAAAGATGGTGGCCTGGTCCTCAATCATTTTGGCATAACTTGATTGTGGCTGTAATTTTTTTGTCAAGCATGTCAGACAATAAAGTCTTTGTAAAAAGAAAGAGCTGAGTCTGCCTGGATGCTCTTTCTGTGGGTGTCCCTGGATCATGAGGGGGCAGAGGGAGGAAGAACTCCAAGTTCTAGAGGCTAAAGAATCCCTCCCCCATGTGTTGGTGACTACACCTTCTGCTTAGCTCCACCTCCTGTGTCACGGGGGGCTGCAGAGGTGGTGTCATGGGCAGGGCTGTGCTTGACTGGATGTCTGAGCTCCTAAATGAAGCATGGCGGTGTGGCCCAAGTGCTGGCTTGTTCTGAAAGTGACATGGCAGACCAGCCCTAGACAGACAAAAGGTTCACATATTTCCTAAGTGTAGCATGAATCTTAAAGAGTCTTATTAATAAAATCAAACCTGAGACCAGTTATTGGGGTGAATGCTGGAAGATCAGAGAAGCAGAACAAGCCACAGCTACCTCGCCTCACCAGTTCCTCAGCTGATCCTGTTTCTTCAGACTGGAAGCTTCTCAGTCCTTATCCAGAATGAATCTCAGCTGAACTGCTGCTCGAAAGCCTGAAAGCTTAACCAGCCAAATGCTTCTAGTTTCTGGTCTTCACGCCTTATATATCTTTCTGTTTTTGCCATCACTCCCTGGGATTAAAGGCTCGCTTTCTGGGATTAAAGGCGTGTGTCACCATGCCTGGCTGTTTCCAATGTGGCCTTGAACTCACAGAGATCCAGAGGGATTTCTACCTCTGGAATGCTAGGATTAAAGGTGTGAGTGCCACCATTTTCTAGCCTTTGTATCTAGTGGCTGTTCTGTCTCTGACCCCAGATAAGTTTATTAGGGTGCACAATATTTTGGGGAATACAATACCACCACACCTAAGTCTCTTCTGGCTACAAAATTTCTATCATTTCTACCCATCCATCTACCCAACTATTCATCTTTCCACACAGTCACTCACTTGTTCATTGGTTCATATTTTCATATACTCATCCATCTACTCACCCAGCAAGCTATCCATCATCCATCCACCATCCATTCATCCATCCATCCACCATCCATCCATCCATCCAGTTAGCCATCCATCCATCCATCCAGCATCCATCCACCATTCATCCATCATCCATCCATCCATCCATCCATCCATCCATCCATCCATCCATCCATCCAGCTATTCAGCCAGCCAGCTAACCATCTATATCTATATATCCATCCACAAATTTATCCATCTTTCTATGCACCAACCAAGCTATCCATCTCTGTACTCATCTGACCATACACTACTGATGGAACCATTAATTTACCTGACCCCCTCAGGCTAGCCCTCCATTTATCCACCCAGCCATCCATCCACCCATCAAGTTATCCATTCTTCAATCCATCCACCCATCCTATATAACCCGCATCCAGCTCTTTCTTGATCCAGACACAACCCTTAGCACTTCCCAAAGGGCCTGGCTTGGATTACACAAATGTTGGTGCTTAGGATACTGTTAACATTTGTAACAGGTGTTTCCCAAAGTCTCATGTAGTGACAGATGTAGAAGGGAAGATTGGTAAAGGTAGATGTGAGGACCAAGGCCACAGAGAGCGAAGGATGGCAGTGGACGTGGGCTGCTAGTCACTGAAAGGGGGTGTGGAAGTAAAAACGGGTAAAGCCATGGATCTGGGGAAGAAAAGGCCTGAGGAGTGGCCTAGGACAGATATATAATAACCACCTCATAAACCTTTCTTCAGACTAGTTCCCTGTCCAGGGACAGGCCTGCAGACCTTGACTTCTGAACCATTGCTCCTGAAGCCCTGTTCAGTCTGAGGAAGCACCAACTTCTGCCCATAACCACTGGAGCCACAGTAGGGTGCCCTCTGAGGCTGTTGCCTTAGGTGCCATCATCACATTGGAGCTGCTTTGGTGCATCAGAGTCTCTGGAGCCCTCCCTCCCTCCCTCCTCCCACCTCCCTTCTCACTTCACACGTTAGGCAAGCACTCTGCTCCTGAGCTGTACCCCTCCACAGCCGACAAGAACTCATCAGAGCATGTGGATGTGGATGGCCCTCCTATCTCCATCTCCTGAGGGCTGGACTCACAGGGAGCTACCAGGCTCACGGGGCCCTGGGGGTCGGAACTCTGTCTCTTGCTTGCACACCTGTGCTTTAACAAACACCAAGCCATCTCTCCCGCCTCTTGCTGATGATATTTAAAATCTCTGTCTATTCTGTCCATCTGTGGGTTGGTCTTTCTAGTTCCATTCTCAGAGCAAATGTTGAATTTTTTTTTATTAAGCCCAATTTGTCATTTTTTCCTCTCGTTCCACTGTTCTTTGGATACTGTTATCATTTGCAACAGGTGTTTCCCAAAGTCTCATGTAGTGACAGGCAGTCATCAACCTGTGGCTCTACTGGGAGGCGGGGTCTAGCAGGAGGAAGTTAGGTTACTGCAGGCATATGGTCAGAGAGGGTGTTGGGAGCCCAGCTAACTCCCTTCCTGGCTGCCCCAAGGTGAGCAGTCCTCTCCACCACGCCTTCCTGTTACATGGACCACACGGCCAAATGGCCGGAACCTCTGAGAAGGTGGGCCAAACGGAACCTTCCTTCCTTAGAAGTGTTCCATCTTGGGTGTTTTGTCACGGCGAGGAAAAGCTGACGGATGCAGGTGTTGCTTCCAAATGCAAGGCTGTGCAGGTTTCTCTCATGTTTCAGTTCTGTTTCACACACCTGTGCATTCCAGGATCGTATTACATGGTGTGGTGTGTGCCAAGGTTCACGTTCTGCACACAGGCACTGTTCCTCCACGTGTCAGAATGAGCTGGGTGCATCCTTGGGGGACATTTCTGGGCTTCTCATTTTGTCCCATCGTCTTTTGCTGACACTGTATCCCTGAGTACCGTGCTTGGGTGTGCATCTTCAGATCACAGAGGCCCATGTGAGCCTCCAATTTTGTTTTCCACTTTTGAGGGAGAATACTCTAGCCTCCTTTATTTTCTACATACATCGTTGGGTTAGCTGGTTGCTATCTACCACAAACACCCTCTGAGATCCTGGCTGGGACTGTATAGAAGGCACTGTTCAAACTGGGCGGGGTTGGCGATGACTCAGTGGTTAAGGGCACTTGCTGCTCTTGCAGAAGACCAGAGTTCGGTTCCCAGAGCCTACATGGGGTGGTTCACAACCACCTGCAACTTGAGCTCCCGAGGATTTGACTTTCTCTTCTAGTCTTTGCAGGCACCTGCACACATGTGGCACACAGACACATATGCACACATATGATAATGTAAATCTCGGGGAAGACACAACTGTGAAGATGTGTCCACAAGTCTTCCCACCCAGGAGGCACCGCACATCTCTGCACGTTGATCTCTGGTTTTGTTTTTCAGTGTTCCATAGTCTGCCACTGTTCAGGAGGACCTGTGGAGTTTTTTTTAGGTTTATGTGTTCTCCATTCCAGTTGTTCCTGCTAACTGGAGATGCTAGTGACGTCCAGTGACCTGGCGGCACACTGCCTACTTAATTCTAGGCGCGTTCTGGCTCTTAGGGATGTCCTGTGCAGTCAGTCATGCTGATTCAGCACAACCATTCTTGTTTCGACTGCTGAGAGAAGTTTGTGTGTGTGGGGGGGAGGGGATACAAGTGTGCATAGGTGTGTGCCTGCATGTGTATGGGTGTGCATTTGAGTGCACATGTATATGTGCATGCATGCGTGTAGACCAGAGATCAACCTTGGTTGCTCTCCACCTTATTTTTGAACCAGGGTCTCCCCTGAATCTTAGATCACCAAGTAGGCTAGGCTGGCCGCCTGATGAGCCCCAGGGATTTGCCTATCTCCACCTCTCCCAGTGCTGAATTCCAAGCACATGCCACCGCGCCCTGCTTTTAAATGTTTCCTTTGGGTTTTGTGTGTCTGTGAAGCTGCATCCCCTGCTTGGGTAGGGTCCTTTGCGAGCTGTGGTGTTTCTGCCATTCTCCTCTCAGCTCTCATCTTTGGCCGTCTGGGGAGAGGTGGTTCCTGGGAAGAGGTGTTCGGGTCTTCACCCTGGCCCTCTGCAGTCAGTGGGACTCTTCCCTTCGCGGGTTCTGCATCTGTCTGGTAGGATCCACCAGGGTGTGCGTGTGGCTGCACCCGGCCCTGTGTTCTTCCTTCTGGTGTTCAGTGTCATCAACAGGTTTGTGGAGGTTCTCTACCACACACTCCTTCCCTGGGTTCTCTTTCCTTATCTCCTGCCCGACAGCTCCAGTCTGTCATTTTCCAGGCTCTTCTCTCTGCATCTATCCACACATTGCTGACCCACTACCGTGTCCATTGCGTCCACTGCCGACCTGCGTTGTCCATTGCCGACCATTGCTGACCCACCGCCGCGTCCATTACCGACCATTGCCGGCCCACCGCCGCATCCATTGCTCCATTGCCGACCATTGCCGGCCCACCGCGTCCATTGCTCCACTTGCCGACCCACCGCCACGTCCATGCTCCATTGCCGACCATTGCCGACCCACCGCCGCGTCCATTGCCGACCCACCGCCGCGTCCATTGCCGACCATTGCCGACAGCCCATCGTGTCACTGCCTTGACATTTGCAGCATTTGTCTTGGTCCCCGAGTTTTCCTCTCTGCTGGAGTTTCCTGTGTAGTCATGTTTACGGTCTTCCTTTTCCATTACCATTTATAACAAGCAGGTCTGCTTCTTCAACCTTCTGTTGTTTCCAAAATCCACGCTGAATCCGAGCCTCATGCTTGTCTCTGCAGACTGTTGGCTTTGGAACGTCGGGTCATATTTTTGTTGAAAGCTGGGCGTGTAGACCAAGGGGCTTGCACCCTTTCCCATTCAGGGACAGGAAGTGAGTATTCTGGGCTTTGTGGGCTACCTCAAGTCCCACCTTCTTCTGCTGCTGCCATCCTCTTCCTCTCTCAGCTCCTCAACAGTGCTAGACAAGAGTGTCAGGCATGGGAATCCAGGGGTTGGCTTTGCCTTCTGAGGAGGAACTGGCAGAAGAAACAGCAGGTTCTGAGTTCAAGGTTGTGTGAGAGTCAGTGTGGGGAAGATGAAGGCCGAGGCACCGGATGAGATGAGTGCCAAGTTCTAGGCACATGTGTGAGTACCCACAACCGCCTCACTCCATCCCCCACACTGTGGGTTTCAATAGGTTACTCAACAAATGAAGGGACCCTTTCGGTTTCTGGGGTTGGAATGGCACGTACCAGCTCTCCTAAGAGCCCAGTGTCTCCTGGTCTATGTTAGTGAGGGACTGCAGTGTAACCCTATTGGAGGTGTCACACCAGCCTTCTGGCTGACAGTGCTGGGAAGCTGGAGATGTGGCCAAGTTTAGAGAGTAGGTCTCCCTGTGCCAAAAAGTCCAGCAGAGCGGATCCCTGAACCCAAACTATCACTCAACTTGTAGCTTCACTTTCTTCCTCAGAGAGGGATCCAGAGGCCAGGCCTGGCCAGCCTAAAGACCTTCCCCAGGGGTGGGTGCAAAGCAGGTCTGCATTCTCACCCTACCAGCTGGACTTGGTGCCGAGTGCTACGGTCAGGAGGGGAGGGGTGGGGGTGCACCCTGCATGGGGATGCTGCCCCCGACTGCCCTCCCCAGAGGTCATGGGAGGCTCCCCAAGCAGGTGACCTTAGAGTTGGACCTTGGAAGGAATGTGGGACCCAGCAGAAGAGGGTAGGGACGTTGACCTAGTTTGCTACTGCTGTATAAACACCATGACCAAAACCAATTTGGGGAGGAAAAGGTTTATTTCATCTTACAGCTCTCAGGTCACACTCCATCACTGAGGGATGCCAGGGCAGGAACTAGAGGCAGGCGCTGATGCAGAGGCCATAGAGGAACGCTGCTTACTGGCTTGCTCCCCATGGCTTGCTCAGACTCCTTTCTTACATGATTCAGGACCACCTGGCCAGGGGTGGCACTGCTCACAGTGGGCTGGGCCCCCCATATCAATCATTAATCAAGAAAATGCCCGACAGACTTGCCTACAGGCCAAGCTGATGGAGGAAATTTCCCAGTTGAGGCTCCCTCTTCTCAGATGACTCCAGCTTGTGCCAAGCTGGCAAAAAAAACTAACCAGGGTGGACATGGACATGGGGATCCAGCAGTCCTCTGATCTAAGACGGAAGAGGGTGGGCAGAAGCATGCCTTGGCCCTTGAATAATAGTGCAGGGACCGTGGATGGGAGGGGGTGCCCTGCAGGCAATCATGAACAAACCCCCAAGAATCCCAAGTTTTGAAACATTTTATTAGTAGTAGTTCTTTTAAAGTCTCAAGAGTCATTCCTGCAAAGACTATTTTATTTGCTCAAACTAATGAGTGAGGACGCCCGAGGCCAGCGGCCACCCTGCTGTTGTGAGAAGCCCCAAAGGGGGTTGGAGCGAGAGCCCGCACATCTCGGGAGCCTGATGCTGGGTAGGGTTAGGCTCTGAAGCCGCTTTGGGGAATTCACTACAGCCCTCCATGGTCTGGTTTTGCTAGTCTTGGGGACAGACCCTGAGGCCCCATCTGTCCCCAGTGCAGCCCTGCCTGGATGTCTACTGCAGGAAGGCACGCAGGAAGTCATTGTAGGAAATCTTGGAAGAGAGTGACTTGTCATAGTACTCGAGCACGTGGAAGAACTCCTCTTCCGACAGGTTGATGCTGTACTGCCGAAGCACCTGGTGGGCGGGAGGCTGATTCAGCAGTGCTGGTGGCTGCAGGTGACTCCCTCGTCCCTCACCCACAGGCTCAGGGCGCGGAGGAGCCCCGGCTGGAGATGCTAGGTGCCCGCCATTACCACCTCTTTCCTCCTCAGTGGCAGGACCCAGGACACCTTCTCTGAAGGGAAGGGGCATGCCTTTTTCTTAATCTGGGATGAGGTGGGGGCTCCAGAAGCCACCTTGGACCGTGAGGTGGGGAAGGAAGTTGGGTGTTGAGGGTCGCAGGATAAAACTGGATCCCTGACCCCACTGCTGTGCCGGCTCGGGAAGTCCCACCTCTGGCCTTCTACATGGTAAGGAAGAGCCTTGCTCCTGATGTTGTTACTGCCTTCTTACCCTCACAGTCCAGACAAATCCTGCTAGAGATTCCTGACAATGTGTAGAAATTAGCTTATAGTTTCTCCTCTGTGGCTGATGTTATCATTCATTCCTAAGAAGAGCTAGAACATGGTCTCAAAGACCCCAGGACGCCAGGATTAGGGCAGCTGGTGGCCATTGTGCCCAATGGGAGAAAAGCAGAAGAGGAAACTGAGGCCCCACTCACACCCCTATGTCCCTCACCTCCGGCTCTGCTGAAGACATTCCCACCTTACTGTCCTCTATGCTTGTTACACCCTGGGTCTCTGGGAAGGGGAAGAGAACCCTAATCTTACTGCCTTCCATCTGTGATGGACTAAGACAGACTCCCTGGCTGGGACGGTGCCTGGTCCCAGCGTGCATGGGAGGCTGGAGCGGGGTATGAGGAGTTGGGTTGTGGGTGGGATTCTGAGGGTGGCACTCTCAGAGTTATGTGGCACCCAGGATTAGTTGAAGCCAAATGACACCACTCTACTGTGCACTGTGGGGTGCCGTGGGGCTCCCTGTGTGGGAGGCTGTATCACATACATACTCAGGGTCCCAAGACCCTGATAGGACACAGGAAGAGAAGCTGTAGCCTTCAAGTAAGGAGTAAGAAGGCCACAGAGTCAGGGCCTCCATAGGCAAGCACAGGGGCTCTTTTGAGCTTTCCATGTTACTGGCCTTTTCATGTTACCTGCTCCAGGCACACAGCCACAGAGAGCAGAGTCTTACCTTCCTGAAGTCAGCCACACTCAGGAGCCCTGTCCCGTTCTCATCATAGGCCTTGAAGGTACGCCGCATGGGCCTCCAGCAGTGAACAATCTTGGGCTGGATCCGCAGCAAGGCTGAGTAAAAGGATGGAGTCTCCACACCGGCTTCTTTCTAAAACCGAGATTAGGGAAGCACTTGGGAACTGGGTGGGCCTAGAGGACATACTGCACACTGTCCCCTCAGCTGGTGGCCTGGAGGACACACTGCACACCGTCCCCTCAGCTGGTGGCCTGGAGGACATACTGCACACTGTCCCCTCAGCTGGTGGCCTGACTCTACTCCGTGTCTCTGCAATGAGGGCTGTTCAGATCGACCACCTCAGGGGTGCAGAGGCTTGTGGGAACACCTCTGGGGGGAGGGGCCTTCTTCCTACCTCCAGTTCCCAGATAGAACCTTGAGGCTGAGGGAGGGAACATGATCCCAGCTCTCATCCAGTCACGGTAGAGGTCCCATGTGCAAGGACAGGGCCATGCAGACACTAGGCCAATTTCAAAGTCATGCAAAGAGGAGGCCTTCTAGGAGGTTCTTGTGATGCAGGGCATTGGGAAAGCTACAGGGTGTGAAGGGTAAAGGGAAGTACCACCAAACTGCTTATTCCTTTAGGTACTATGGGATGAAAACAGGATGTCTGAGTATTTTATCCCCAACACACATCTGCATATCATGGAGGTGATCTACAGGCAAGAGCAGGAAGCCAGTCCCAGGAAAGCCTAGTTGCAACCTGGCGCTACCTAAAACAAACTAGTGAGGTTACACTGCTTCCAGTTTGTATGTAAATTAGCACCTGGGAAGAAGACACCCCCAGGGCCCCAGAGCTTGGCTAGCTCACAATATGCCCACTTGCGAGGGACCTGCCTAACCTGGCTCACCCATACCGGTGCCCGACCCAACCCAGCCCAGCCAACCCTGCTGCTGCCTGTGGCCCAAACTGCCTCCCCATGCCACGCCTGCCCCCTCTGTTGAAAGTTCTGAGCAAAGTGGAACCTCCAAAGGAGGAAATCTCCCTTTCAGCTTCTCTGCCATGTGGCTTCTGAGCTGAGGCTGTGGTACACCGTGGCCAGGATGGCACAGGGCTCCTCTCTCTTAGGAGGGTTGGGGGGGGGGCAAGGAGTCTTTCCAACCAAGGAAGGAGAAACCATTCTGTACTCGAGGGACACCTGGGGCAGGGGAGTCCAGTGGGTGTGTTCTGGGACAGCTGGCCAGAGCCCAGTCTCCTTGTGCCACTCACAGCTCCCATCATGGCCCTCCAGACTGTCCAGGGATGGGGAAAGGTCAGAAGGCGCCCTCTACTCTAGAGAGTGGGTCAAAAGAGGCATCAACACACTCCCACAGAGACCCATCATCTGCTCCTCATAGACCATTCTAGCTCATTTCTAGAAGGGGAAACTGAGGCCAGCGGAGCAGAAGGAGACTAAAGCAGGGGAGGCTTTGCCGGGTACAAGATCCCCCATGGTTCTCCAACTAGGTTCCTGGGTCCCAAGAGACTCCACAGAGGACCAGAACAGCATCTCCTGCCCATAGGGCTGGGCTAGCTTGAGGCACACACTTGGCTTTGTCTTTAACTGGCTCCTACAGGTAAGCAGCAGCGGGTACTGGATCTCACCTAGAACTTTCTGTGTGTGGCTTCCTGCATGGCTTTTAGGAGGGACCATTTGCTCCAGTCTCTCTGATGGCTGCCCAGGTGGGTGTGTGGGTGGGGTGAGGTCATCAGCCCCCACTGAGCTATAAGGAGATTGGAACTGGATTTGCTTGTTCCTGGGCCACGTGGGCTACTCAAGCAATACTCCCCACTCTGCTGCTCAGCAGTGTTCCCAGCAGCGGCACTCAGCACTCCTCATCTGACTCAGCATCACAGACTATGGGAGAGGGGCCTAGAACGCACTTTGGAGTTCTACGTTCGGGAGAAATGTGAGCAAGGCTTAGGGTGTCATAGAGCTTGGGGAAGCGCTGGATGTGGTTTTAATGACTATTTCACAACTGAGAAGGGAAGGGAAGAGCCAGGGCTGCTCCCCTGGTTGGGTCGTAGTGTCTTTGCCATCTTTTGAAGCCACAGCTAAGTGCTGGTGATGAGGCAGGAAGATGATTGCAAGGAGTTTCAGGCCAGCCTGGCTTACACGGTGAGACCCCGTCTCCAAAAGCTTTGTCCACCAACAAAGAAAGAGAAAAGGCAAGCAAGAAAAAAATGAAGGAAGGAAGGACGATCACAGAGGACGAGCAGGGGTGGTGGGGGGGTGGGGTGGGTGGTGTGGTGGGGTGTGGTGGGGTGGGTGGTGTGGTGGGGTGGGGTGGGTGGTGTGGTGGGGTGGGGTGGTGGGGTGGGGTGGGTGGTGGTGTGGTGGGGTGTGGTGGGGTGGAGTGGGTGGTGGGTGTGGTGGTGTGGTGTGGTATGGTGGGGTGGGTGGTGATGTGGTAGGTGGTGGTGGGGTGGGATTGGTGGTGGGGTGGGGTGGGTGGTAGTGTGGTGGGGTGGGTGGTAGTGTGGTGGGGTGGATGGTGGGGTGGGGTTGGTGGTGGGGTGGGGTGGGTGGTGGTGTAGGGTTGGTGGTGGGGTGGGGTGGGTGGTGGGGTGGGGTGGGTAGTGGTGGGGTAGGTGGTGGTATGGTGTGTTGGGGTGGGTGGTGTGGTGGTGTGGTGTGGTATGGTGGTGTGGTGTGTTGGGGTAGGGTGATGGGGTGGGTGGTGTGGTGTAGTGGTGTGGTGTGGTGGGGTGGGTGGTGTGGTGGTGTGGTGTGGTATGGTAGGGTGGGTGGTCGTAGGGTAGGTGGTGGTGGGGTGTGGTGTGGTGTGGTATGGTGTGGTGGTGTGGTGTGGTGGGGTGGGGTGGTGGGGTGGGTGGTGTGGTGGTGTGGTGTGGTATGGTGCGGTGGGTGGTGGTGGGGTAGGTGGTGATGTGGTGGGGTGTGGTGGTGTGGTGTGGTGATGTGGTGGGGTGGGTGGTGTGGTATGGTGTGGGTGGTCGTGGGGTAGGTGGTGGTGTGGTGTGCTGTGGTGTGGTATGGTGTGGTGGTGTGGTGTGGTGGTGTGGTGGGGTGGGTGGTGTGGTATGGTGGGGTAGGTGGTGGTGTGGTGGGGTGTGGTGTGGTATGGTGTGGTGGTGTGGTGTGGTGGTGTGGTGGGGTGTGGTGGTGTGGTGGTGTGGTGTGGTATGGTAGGGTGGGTGGTTGTGGGGTAGGTGGTGGTGGGGTGTGGTGTGGTGTGGTGGTGTGGTGTGGTGTGGTGGTGTGGTGGGGTGGGGTGGGATGGTGGGGTGGGTGGTGCTTGGGTGTTAGTTGCTCAAGCCCCACCCACACTCAGCCCGGGCTCCACCCCCGGCTGCACATTCACAGCCAAGTTCTGAGGGTTTAATTTGACTGTGAGCCCTGGGCGCCCACATGCCCACTTCGCCTTTTCTTTAACTCCCGGGGCACTGTGCAGGGAAGAAGCACTGCCCCACCCCGAGAAAGACCACTGTAGATGGCTCCCACCAAAGACCTTCAGCCTCCAGTTCCAGAAGCAGAGAGAAGACTTCTTTCCAATATTTTTAAAGAAATCGAGCTTCTAGGACGTTTTAAATGTCACAATTAGATCTGATGCCCCCCAAGTCTCATCTTTACCCCCTTTACCCTACCTGCAGGAACATGCCTTGACATACACGCCCCGCCATCTTAGCTGACGTGGCGGCCACCTTCCACCGTCCTGGCCTTTGGGTAGTGGGGGATGAAGGTGCAGGGCATCACTCCCAGAGTGAGTGGGTAGCCAGAGATCCAAGGGGCATTTGTGGGGAGGCTGCAGTGACATCTGGGGACATCTGTCAGGTGAGTCCTGGCTGGTGGCAGGGCGGGGCCAGGCTCTGACCAGCAGCCCCCGGGGATCCCGTGTGTCCAGGTCCACCTGTGCCTGGTTCAGGACACCACCGTCTCCAGGACGAAACACCTACCATCTTGTCTGCATTCTGGATCCTCATCCTCCGCATCAGTGAGGTCTCCTTGGCCTTCAGCAGAAGGACGCAGCTCTGGATGAAGTCGCAGTAGGCGAACTTGCCATTGCCCTTCAGGTCATACTTGATAATGAGCTGCTGGCTCTCCTCCTTGCTAATGTCCAGCTTGAACTTCTCGACGAGCGCTGAGGACCAAGCAGTCCACAGTGCAGTTGGTAGGGATTCAGGCATTTAAGCCCTCATTTAGCTAGTGGCTGGCTCCACCCACCCATGAACACGCCCACAGGCTCCTCCCATCTCCCCCCCCCCCCCCCCGCAGGGCTGGCGGGACTGATGGATGTCTCCCCAGGGGTGGAGTCAGACGGACCCAGGAACTCCGTTGCGGTCACGCTCCCTTGCTTGTCAATGTCCTTCTCCTTGCATTCCTTCAGGAGCTCGCGCCAGCAGCCCTGGATCTGCTTGCGGAGCTTGCTCTCAATGGGCTCGCAGTTCTGCAGGGGTTGGGTGCCCACTGGGGTCTGTGGGGAGGGAGACAAAGGGTCTCTCAACTGGAGGTCTCATGGGGGCAGTCATGGGAACCACAGAGTGGACCTGAAGGTCAGCTCTGCAGGTGCCAGGAGAGGAGATGACCTTCCTTCCACCTGAGAGCCACCTGAAGCCAACCCATAATAATCAGAACAGCTTTGGAAATAAATACATAGCCATGTTTTAGAGGACAGCACTTCTTCTTGCCCTTCCTAAATCCCAGGAACTCCCTGAATTCCTTGGCTTGGGGTTCCCTCCACCTTCAAGAGGCAGCCTTTCTGGGGCCTGCCTCCTTAAAGCTATGTGTATTTCCCTGGATTCCCAGTTCAAAGCCTCTGAGTGCTGCTGGCCAGCTCTCTGTCCAGATCTCAACAGACCAGCAACCTAATCTCCCTCCCAACGCAGGGAGATTAAGGAATGTGATTCCTGTTCTACATTCCTCTGACTTCCCTGGAGACCACATTCACTGTCTGTCATCCTGAAATCTGTGACACCATAACCCTCTTGAGTGGGGACCTTTGTCCATTTTGAGCTGTAGCAAAACCCAGCGCACAGTAGGTATACAGAAGATGGTGGCAGAGCACACGATGGGCACTCTGTCTGGGGCCATACTACTCTAGAGACACGGTGTAAGCACACAGCAGCTGCCTTGTGGGCATGTGTAGTGCGCTCTCAGTTGCCCTGCCCTGGAGACTGTCGTTCAAGGCAGGCATCCCCAGGAGCCTCCTTCTGGCAAGCCTGGGATGACTCAGTCTAGGGCTCAGGGCTCTGTGTCACACTGAGGACTGAGGCCCAGGAAAACACCCTAGGCCTCACCTGGCTCTGGTGTGAATTGGGAACACGTTCATTAGTATGGATGGTGCCCAAGGTCAGGGGACTGTCCCTCTCAGAGCCAGGTTTCCTGCCTATGGATGCTGTGCCCTTCTGTCTCTTCTTCCCCTTCTGGCTCGTTCCACCCTGCCCCGCCCCCACCCTTCCTCAAACTACTCCCCCACTTCCCCACGCCCCCTGCCCCCCACCGGAAACTGACACTAGAGCCTCCCCCAGACTCATGAACCCAGTCTCTCAGTCACCTGCAGTCTGAGGGAGAAACACTGGGGCCCCTTTGTGTGCATGGACCTGCCCGGAGGTGACATGGGGCCCGTATCAGGCTGGGAACTCACACAGGGGTGACTCCGTGATTTCGATGCAGATCTGGAGTCCCGAGAAGGAGAGCAGAGGGTGGATCTAGTTCCTTGGGAGACCTCAGGGGCACTGCTTCCCCTCTGGGCAACGGTCGAATCTCCAGAGTCACCTGCGGCCATGGGCGGCGAGGGTGCTCTCTCGGTACCGAACCTGCTGAGGAAGTCCTGGTACTTGAGCCTCCCCTTGGCGTTGACGGGCATCTCGCTCCACAGCCTGTCAAACTAATGGCAGCAAGTCAGTCCCAGGGGAGTGTGAACCCAGCGGGAGAGATTCTCCTCTGGGGAGTCCTGGAGGAGTGGGACCAGAGGTGACAGGAAGTGACTGTGGACCAGGGATCATGTCATTTACAAAAAAAAAAAAAAAAAAAAAAAAAAAAAAAAAAAAAAAAAAAAAAAAAAATTAAGAAAGGAGAAAAAAAATCCATTTGGTCTCTGCAGGATAGAAGCCTCTGGAAGACTGTGGGGGAAAAAAAGGCAAGACAAGGGGATTATTCATGGCTTCCGCAGGACATTTTTTAATTGAATTGGGTCCTCAGTGAGCAGTTTAAGGCCATTAAATCTTGTGATTAGTCACAGTGACCGAGCTGTGGTGCATAAAAACATTTTAGGAGAAAATGCAAATCAAACCGGGCCCCACCTGCATCCCAGGGAAGCCGCCGGCCTCATTTCCCAGCCGTCCCTGCACACCTGGGTCGCAGCGGCTTGCAGGTGCCGCCGCCTCAGCCTCTGCCTTTACAGCCACAATTTATTTCACCCCAAAGGTCAGAAATGTCCCTCGTGCAAGATGGAAAGGAAGCATTTGGAAACCGGGGAGAAGTTTATGGCTTTGCGTGGTGGCTGACTGGCGCCGCAGACCTTATGGAAACTACACACAGCACGGGCCAAAGCGCCAGGAGGGCTTCCCACATGAGCCGCCTCTGATGGCTACAGGACTTTCAGGGAGCAGAGAAGAAGGGCTCTTGCCCCCCCACCTGACTGCTTGCAAAACCCCCAGCTGACAGAGCCTGGCTGTCAGCCTTCCAAGGGACAGAGGCCAGGAGGCTAGGGTGGGGGGCAGTTTCCTGTTCCCCTTGCAGTCTAGAGGTCACCAGAAACTTAGTTTGCCCCTGGGTGTCTCCTGGGGTTTATCCACAGCAAATGAATGAAAGTGACCAACTCTTGGGCTCCATCTAAAGTCCCCAAAGGCTTGTGGCGAGCTGCCACACCAGCCTACCCTTGGGGTCAGACATATGTGGGTGCATCTCTGGGATTGGAGTTAGGGCATCTTTAGGTCTGTACCACCCTGACTTGGGAATCCTCAGGCAGGAAACTGCCATGTGTGGGATTTACAAATAGACATACCAAGTATATTCCCAGAGGTTGGTGTCTGGAGCTGAGAGGATTGGAAGTCATTGAGAAAATTAAAAACAACCCATGATGGGTAATAACACTCCACACAACTGATGAGCTTGGAGATAGACTAGCCTAGGGCTTCTCTAGCTCTAGTAGCAGAATCCCCCAGGAAGTCTGCTAAGCCCTGCCCACAGAGTTCTGACTCAACTTCAGAACCTACAGGAAGATTAAAAAAGAATATATTGAAAATGGACAAGATTCTGCCAAAAAGCAAGTGAAGTGGGCCAACACACACCGGGGACAACAGGACCCCAGTGTTCCACCAAGCAGCCTCTGCTTTACCCCAGGCTAGCTCTGGTCTCCAGACTCAGCCAGCATCTTTCACAAGCCATGTGTAGTTTTTTTTTTCACTCTTTGGGGGCTACCATCCAGCTCCCAAATAAATACATGGAGACTTATTCTTACTTATGAATGCCTGGCCTTAGCTTGGCTTGTTTCTAGCCAGCTTTTCTTAAATTATCCCATCTACCTTTTGCCTCTGGGCTTTTACCTTTCTCTATTCTATATTCCTTTCTTTTCTTCTTACTCTGGGGCTGGTTGTGTGGTTGGGTAGCTGGCCCCTAGTGTTCTCTCTTCCTCTTCACCATCCTCCCTGTTCTCTCTTTTATTTATTCTCTTTGCCTTACAGCCCTGCCTACCCCTTTCCTGCCTTGCTCTTTATTAGACCAATCAGGTGTTTTAGGCAGGCAAAGTAACACAGCTTCACAGAGTTAAACAAATGTTACACATCTTTGCATATTAAACAAATATTCCACAGCATAAATGAATGTAACACATCTTAAAATGATGTTCCACAACACTGTGAGTCTCACAGTGTTCACCCATCTGGCCACTGTGTAGACATAGCCTCATCCGCCAGCTGGAATGATCACTCTCCTGAGCCATTTGGCTGTAGGCTTCCCTCCTGCCCCCTCCTTGTCCCTACTCTCCCATGAAACTCTGAGGAACTCTCTCCATCATCACAAAACCCACATCCTCAAACTCCCTCCGAACCCAGCTCCGGCTGAAGCTGCTCCTGAGGATCATGGGAGTCTCTGAATTCCCACAGCTCCTGTGTGTCAGGTGCAGAGCTGGTCAAGGCCTCCTCTATTTGCCTCCCAGCATGGATATATGTAGCAACATCTTGCAGGCTCTGGCTTTCTCCTCACCATGCCTTCTGTTGTCATCTTTGGCCAGTGCACTCCTGAAGACAAGTGGCAGGTCCCTGTCAACCCCGACTCTTTGTCTTAGTAAAGTTTCTGCTGCTGTGATAAAAGACCAACAGAAAGTTGTGCTTGTGTTAGCCACTCAGAGGGCCACTCCTAAAGACTGTCTGTGATGCCCCTGGAATCTCATCTTCACTGTTCTCTTGTCCTTCTTGTCCCATTCTGTTTCCACATTCTCCTTGAAACCATCTGCATGTCCACCTGCCCTCTGTTCCTCACCTGGCCTCCGGTGCCCACTCCACCTCTCCCTGCACCAGGAGAGCTCAGGGATCTAGTTTAAAAATTGCTAAGAGGTAAGGGCAACAGCCAGTTATTGACTAAGAAAGTATGTAGCTTTTGACAAATAGGTAGGAAAGGGGGTTTCTAAATTATGTCAAGAAAATAAATTTTCAAACAATATAAAGGAAATGAGCATGGCAGGATGCTTAATATTGACAACAGAAATAAATGGAGACAACAGCAACAACAATAAATGTAAATGAGCCAAACACCCATGTAAAATGGCAGGGATCACTAGAGAGGATGTTTAAGAATCCATTTATGTGCTATTCATAAAACCTACACACAAAACAGAATTATCAGGGGCATCAAAGATTTAAAGAAGTTTGAATAGATATATCAAGTAGGCATTAAATGAAAAAAAGGCTCAGAGGTCATGCTACTATCACATTAAATAGACTTTAATATTAAAAGCTATTTTTTTTAGAATTTGATACATCTAACACTGAGTTGCAAGTATCCACATTTCTCAGCCATTGATGGGCCAAGATAACTGAGAGAATAGAGATTCTGAGCCTAGAAGTAACAGCTGGTTTCAATCAGCAGGTGTAAAATGCTTCATAATGCTCCATTCAAAACATACCATCTAGCTACAAATGAAACATTTTTAAAGAATGACCACACATCCAATCTCAGATAATTCTAATAACTGATAAGATCCAGTCCCATTCTCTAATTAAAATCATGTTCATTTATAAGTTAATAACTCTTTAAAAACACATTCATTCAGGAACAAAAAAACACCCGTATTTCTAAATCAAAGGACCCAAGATGGGAATAAGAGACTAGGAGCTCCATTATAATTTTACAACTATGTATCAAAATTTGGATGCAGCTAAAGTAGTAATTAGACAGAAATGTACAGTTTTAAGTGCCTATTATGGGAGGAAGAGCAGCTGAAATTCAAAGCCTGCATCCAACCTATGCCAAAGCACAGGGAACAAGAGAGAGGCTGTCAATGCAGCAGGAAGCCGGGAGAGCTGAAAGCTGATCCTCAGAAAAGACTAAGAGCACACACGGCTGTAGTGTGAAGCTAGGGGATGGTGTGGTCCAACGGTATGGCACATACAGCAAGAACTAACTGAAAGAGGACACAGATTCTATGGTGAGTCAGTGGATGCCAATCAGAAAAGGGAGAAAAAGTGGACAAATTCATGTAAAAACGTAAGCCACCAAAATGGATGAGCCTGGGTGGCCCTGTAACTATCAGAAGAACATACTGGCAGTTAAATCCCCCCTTATGGAAAACTCTGGGTCCCAGAAGGCTTACGGGCATTTTTTTTTTACTCTCGGGAAGCTGGCAGCCCAGTTCTGCCCAGACCCTTTTGACAAAACACAAAAGTACATAGCCCTAGACTCTACTTACACAGCTGGTGTACTCTTGATTCCAGCAAGACACAAACTTGAGAAAGTACAGAGTAATGTCACAAACATCAACACAATTATTTTTAAGTTTAAAGGGAGTGAGTGAGGGAGGGTGAGAGAGAGAGTGTTACGTGTTTGTATGCACATGTCATGTGGGAGCCTGCCAAGGCGCGAAGAGGGCATTGAGTTTTCTGGAACTGGCATTATAGGAAGTTGTGAGCCACCATGTAGGTCAGAACCCAACTCAAGTCCTCTGCAAGAGCAGCCAGTGCTCCTAACCACTGAGCCGTCTCTGAAGCCATGGAAACACTTTCAACACACCTAACCAAACCGTGCATACAACAGGAGTATACGTTTGCTTTACTATCGTGCTACCTATCAGCACAGCTCACTGCATTGAGAAATTGAAAAAGAAAAACTAGATGCCTATCTTGATACATGTACACACATACGGGAAGCATTTGATACAAGCAGTACCCACCCATGTTTGCTGGGTTTTAGAAAAACAGGCATACAAAGAACTTAACAATTGACTGGGAGCTCCTGACATTTGATATATGGAAGTGTCTCTAGGGAAAATAATTCTAACTTTGGAACAGTGAAGCATTCCTGTTCAGTCAAGGCTAGAACAGGGAAGTCATTGTCACAGCTCTGTTTGGAAGGACCATGGAATCTAGGCATTGCTACAAAGCAAGAAAAAGAAATAACAGGCATATGGGTTGGAAGGACACCTGCCTGCTGTTCAGAACTGGCTTGAGGTATCAGCTCAGGGAATTGGCTGACAAGTTATTACAAAATGACTGAATTTAGCAAAGCAGTTATGACAACAGCCGAGAAAACTTAACTGAAGGTATGAAGTTCCAAGTGTTTTCTTACAATGAAGCAGAACACTTCAAAGACACAAAGACCCCACACAGTAGAGCACAATGGAGGATAGCAGACATGGACAGGAAGAGAGGGAGTCTGGGGCAGCAGACAAGAAGCCCAACCAGTGCAGTCCACTAAGTGTCACGGGTTCCCCTACCCCTACCCCCTGAAGGCAGGAACCCACCAACACTGGCAGGGAGCTTGTGATGCCCCTGCCTCAATACTGGTATTGCAGACATGCACCACCATAGGACTTCCAGGGGAGCCGATGTGACGGCACTGAAACACTCGGAGAGACTGATGTAGACACTCCTGGCCTGACAGAGCCTCAGAGACCCAGGTGCTGGTTGTTTACAATCTGGTGGAGCAGAGTGGAGTTAGAGCAGCCCTCCATCAAAGAATGGCTGCCAGACAGCGCTGATGCTGAAGATGGGGGAGGCCCACGGAGCTCCCGGGACAGTAGAGCCCCGCTTCACATAGGTGGACAAACAGGTGCTGCCTACATGGCAAGACTAGAAAGTCAAAGCTCCGGAAACTTCAGAGAGGACCAGCTGATGCTCCTGTACCCTTGGGCAAATGAGGATGACTCAACCACATCCCAGAGTGGAGCCAAGAGTGAGCTGTGCATACGAGGTCCACCCAACTGCAGTGATGTAGTGTATAAAAGAACACGGGCACGCACGCATGCACGCATGCACGCACGCACGCACGCACACACGCACACCCGTAGTGTGTACACACAGATGGGTGCATATACGTGTGCATACATATATTCACATACGTATGTGACACATGCTTACACACTCATGCAAGCACACATATATGCACACACAATTCACGTCCAACATCTCCCCAGCTCCTCCCCAACGTCACTGCGGTTACTTGGTCTATTCTTCTGCCCTCTCCCATCTCCCAGACTTCTCAATCTGCTGCCCCCAAGCTCTGCTTGCCCTTGGCACCCTCAGCTTGCATCTTAGGTTCTTAGCCATGTCCACTCTCACCTTGCCCGTCCTCCAGCCTCTGCCATGGCACCCACCTTTACAGCTTCGTGCAGACAGCTCACCTTGAACCGCCTGCTCTGTCCTGCCCAACACCAACACCCAGATCTATTGCCGCCCACAGTGAACGCAGCCACTTTCGCGGTGAGCACCGAAGTTGGCGCATACTATGGGATTCAGCTCTGACACCCTCAGAACCTCTTCTGGTGCCCTCTGTCAACAGTCCGCCCCTGGTCCCTGCCCTTCATCTCTCTATCTCCGCACAGCAGCCAGAGGACCACTGTTTAAAGCCACCGATCAGGCCAACTGGCACAGGGCAGCGCCACCCTCTCACACCCCTGAGTGAAGACAAAAATGTTTCCACTTGGCTCCTGTCCTACAGGATAGACTCCAGGCTTGGGCTCAACCCCCTCCAAGCACTGGTCATCTGCCAATGGTCCAACCCCATCACAGCCCTTGTCATCCATGTCCCCTCTGCTTCCAGCTAACCCTACCAAGTAACCAGGTCTTCCCTTCGAGGTTACCTGCTCAGAGCGCCTCCCCAACCCTACTAGTTACAAGCATGTCTCCCACTCCATCTGTACCCTTTTCCTGTCTTTAAAGAAATACACAGCATTGTCATTGGCTAAGATACTGCCTATTTTACTCAGAATGTTTACTGTCTAAAAGTTCTCTGAGAATGCAGACCCTTTGGGGACAGGGTGGGGCTGCTTTGCCATCAGGATGCTGCTCCTGTCTGTGCTGCTCTGTTTCTGTGGGCCCGCATCCTGTTGTCAGGGAGACCAGGGTCCAGGGCAGGTGCCTGGCCATGGCCTCTCAGCTGCCACTGGCTCCTTCCCAATAGGGAGTAGACTGCACTTCTTCATAAGCACCGCTCCCCTGGCCTCTGACATCCCTCCTCTGCTGTGATGATTAATCTTGACTGTCCACTGGACAGGATCGAGCATCACCTAGGAGATGAACCTCTAAACACGTCTGTGGAGAGTCTTCTGGATTAGAGTAATTAGGGTAGGAAGACACACCCTAAATGTGAGCGGGACTATCCGATGGGCTGGGGTCCGGGGCTGAATAAAAAGTAAGAAATAGCCGGGCGGTGGTGGCGCACGCCTTTAATCCCAGCACTCGGGAGGCAGAGCCAGGCGGATCTCTGTGAGTTCGAGGCCAGCCTGGTCTCCAAAGCGAGTTCCAGGAAAGGCGCAAAGCTACATAGAGAAACCCTGTCTCGAAAAACCAAAAAAAAAAAAAAGTAAGAAGTGACCAGCAGTCACCTCTCTGCTTTCCTGGCTGTGCACACAACACGCCTCAAGCCTCCGTTGTCTTGCACTCCCCATCGTGACAGGCTGCACCTTCAAACCACGAGCCAAAATAAACCCTCCCTCCCTCATGGTGCTCTTGTCATGGCAACGGGGGCGGGGGACACAATCTTGCTGCTGACAGCTGCCCAGCACCACCACTCACACCTCGGGGCATTTGCGGCACACCAAGATGGGTGGCTGTGCTCCTAGAAACTGGCTCAGAGGCCAAGGCTGTGACCAGGAGACCAGGGGCATGGGGACTGGGAAGAAGGAGGGCGCTGGGACATGGCTAGCTCTGCCAAGTGGGGCTGGGAAAGGCCTCCCTCTGCTTAGAATCTGGAAGGAGCAGGCGGTGAGAGATGCAGGGGCCAGGTCCTGGCAGAGACAGAGGAGGAAGCTGGCTAGGAGGGAAGGGTGCCAGGAGGGCCTAGGGAGGAACACCAGGGAAAACAGAGATGCCAACTGACTTTTCTGAGTCACACAGCTGGACAGGCGCACAGCTGCGCAGGCCCAGAAGCCTGAGTTGATTTATTACCTGCAAGCATCTTTCTCACTTGCTAGGGGTGTCTGTCTGAGGGGTAAAATTGTAGATTAATGCCCAGAGATACTCCTTCCTGAGAAAGCTGTTCTCTTTCCCTGGAAGGTTGATTATACCCACAGCTTTCTGAGCCATGTCCCTTCCCCCCACTCAGAGCTCTGGAAATCGGGAGAGCTGGACGCCTCTGAGTGTGAGACGAGGTTCTACAATGCAGGTGAGCCAGGTCATGGGGACAAGATGGCAGTTAAGTGGTACTTAGCACTCTGGCACCATCCCCAACACACTTGGCAGAGCATGCTGCCCCAGGGTGCAGCAGAAAGAGGGGAAGCCCTGTCAATCATGCCAGCGCCAGATGATCACAGATGCAGGAGGACTGGGAGCCGGGGCTGATTTTCACAGCAAAAGGGACAGCAAGCTCACCCTGCCTGAAATGGTGTGGTTCACAGCTGTTGTAGCAACAGCTGCTCCTGTGAATTTCAGTATGACTTAGCACAAAACAAGACCTCAGCAGGGTGCCGTAGCTCATGCAGGCACTCCCAGCACTGGGACACCTAAGCAGGAAGATCGCCCACCCCAAGTTGAAGGTCAGTCTGGTCTAAGTTCCAGGTTATTAAGGATTATGTACTGAGAGCTGATTGAAGAGGAAGGGGGGAGGTAGAGAAGGAAAAGGAGGAGGGGAAGGGAGGGGGGAAAGAAAAGGGGGAGCGGGTTGAGGTGGAAAACGAAACATTTAAAACACAGAGTGCAGCGTAGAACTCTCTGTCCAACAATGGCTTGGGATGAGCAGCCACGGTCTTACCTGCTCATCCGTCAGGATCTGGACATGGCGGGTGCAGATAGATCTGAACTCATCCCTGGAGACTGTGCTGCTTTTCGCGGTGTCGAAGTTCTCGAACTCCTGGACGATGGTGTGATAGTGGGAAGCCACCGCCTTGTGCATTCGTGCCAAGATGTCTCTGTTGGCCGTTTCCTTGGGAGGTGTGGGGGGTGGGACCTTGGGCATGCTCTCTGCCCACTCATCAGCAGTCTGCACAGAACAGAATGGAAAACGATCCACTGAGTAAACAGTAGACGTCTCTGGGTGCAGAGGGGCATAGCTTAATAGGCCAGAGAAGAACAGATGCATCATGATTTCCAATGACAGGTCAGCCCAGCTGTGTGGAAGCCTGGGCTCACTCGCCATGAAAGTGGTCCCCAGGGTGGCACTCTGCCCTTGGAAGGTGGGTTGTGGAACACTGAGAAGCCCCAGGGAGGGTGCACCGTAGACTCTCTCCTGTTTCCTCCTGATGGCTGTCTTTGGGTTCGTTTAACTCAGGAAAGAGCTGGGGAGATGGCTCAGTTGGCAAAGTGATAACCACATTAGGTTAGCAAAAGGACTTCTGGATCCCCAGAAGCCGGCGTGGTGGCTGGAGCTGTCCGTGGTGCTGGGGAGCCCCGCAGAGCGATGTGCAACCTGGGCCCGGATCAGGGGCTTCCTAGACCAGGGCAGAAGGGGCTTTATAATTATGAGCAGGCAAGGGGCTTGCAGATGGAGGCTTGAGGAGGGCTAACCACATCTTTAGTGCCTGGCACTTCACTAGGGGGATAGATGGATTGGAGTAGCAAGCCAGGGGTAGTCACTCATGAAACATGAGCAAAGGGGCCAGGAAAGCAGGCAGGGACTCTTAGTTTATTTTAGAGCTGGCCAGGTCAGGTCTCTGGGGAGACTGGGCACCACAATGCAGCCAGGCTTGGGAGGCCTGTGTAAAGGTGTGTGTTAAAAGAGTCTTCATCCTCCTGCAAGGTAGGAGACAGCTTTGACAAGTACCTCCTTGCTGAGGAGGGAAGGTGGTACTCTGATGGTAAAGGGGACCTAGCCAGTGATAAGCCAGAAGTGAGAGGATTCAAGAGATCCAGTGCAGGAATACTGGCCCTGGTCCCAGCCCTGGCCCTGGCATATCTTGATGATGGGTCTCATCCTGAACCTTGCTTTGACACTGGCCCTTACTGTGGATGCCAGGGCTGTGCTAGACAACCAGTAGGCCTTGACAGCAGATTCTCAGAAGTGGTATTCCAACTTGGCCATGCTTTAAGTGAACCAACAGCAATGTCTGCACTCTGTCACTGTCTGGCGACATGTTTTATGGAACTGTAGCAAATCCCAGCAGCAGCTGGGACTATCCTTGGAAACACAGACACACACTTCCACCCTAGCCCTGACCATCCATGGGTACTAGAGTCTCTCACATGCCCACTGGATGTCATTTGTGAGGTAAAGGAGCATCTTCTCTCACTTGAGAAAAATCGAAGTGGAATCACTGGTGTGTCCCGTGCCTTTCAGAATTCACATGGTTGGAAGTGTGAGTCCCAGAGCTCAGCATCCTCAATCCCTGCCCTTCCACAGTGTGTCAGCACCCAGAGACCAGAGGGTACCCTCCTGGTGTGGAGTCCCGCCTCTAAGTCCAAAAGCACACTTGAAACACTGGGGCAGCTCAGTGTGGAAGAAAGGCAGGGCCAGGGCTAGTTTCAGCTTGACTCCACCTCTGTCTGGCTGGGAGGATCTACAATAAGTAGCTTGCCCACTTTTGCCTGTTTCCTCCTCTACTGGGGGTGGGGATAAAACTGACCTGAGGTAATGACTGTGCAGTGACTGAGATGACCATGAGGTGAAAGTCATGAGGTTGGTTCTCTCCTACCTTTACACGGGTTCTGGTGACTGGACTCAGGTCTCCAGAATGGGGCATCTTTACAGTCTTTACCCACTGCCTGCCCTATATAGTTGGGCTTCATTTATTTATTTATTTAATGATTTATCTATGTAACCCAGGCTGGCCACAGAATCTGCATCCCCATGCCTCATCCTTCTCCATGGGGGGTGGGGATGATAAAATGCTTGGCCTACTATACACATTTTTAGAAGACCAACCTTTTGAGATAAGAAGATGAAGAATAAAATGCTGAAGACATCATTCTTGTTAGATAAGACCAATTGGCTAGAAAGTTTCTGAACAATTTAGGAAAGTGGTCCAATCTGAGCTAAAACCACAGAAAGCAATATGGCTTTTGAAAAGACTAGCTATGGATGAATTATCAGTTGAAGTGAGGAGAATTCCACATCACATTAATGATAGGCTGAACACACAGGTGAGATCCCGAGAGTGACGGAGCCTCCTGAGAGAAACCTGCATTTACCGAGACAGGGATGAGTGGAGAGCAAGGCCATGTTCCTGACAGAAAGAGTCAGATTCACGCCACAAAGCCCCTTTCAAGTTCTAAGAAAACATCTCTAGGCTCAGTGGGTAAAGCATGCTGCATAGGTCCGGGGACCTGAACCAGATCCCTAGGTCTAACCCTAAAAAGGGGGCAGGGTGGTTGCCCCTGTAATCCCAGCCTGGGAAAGTGGAGACAGGAGCATCCCCAGGATTCATGGGCAGCCAGCTTAAACTAATAGAGTCTCAGGACAGTGGGAGATCCTATCTCCAAACAAGGTGGATGGCTCCTGAGGTTGTGCACATAATCTATCTCTCTCCTTCTCTCCCTCCCTCCTTCCCTCCCTCCCTTCCTCCCTCCCTCCCTCCTTCCATCCTTCCTTCCCTCCTTCCCTCCCTCCTCCTCTCCCTACACACTTTCACTGGATATATGGAAAGGGGTGGGCAGGAATCAATAGACATTTTGGCAATTACACTGATGATTACAAAATATGCAGCCATACAATTTTAGGGAAGGCTAGCGGCAGGAGGGTCTGACCCACGAGATACTGAAGCTGGCTGTAACGATGATCTAGTAAGAGTCATGGAGCTTGGCCAAGAGTCCGTCTGTGTTGCTGGGCATCGGCTCTGCCCACCCGTGATGGGCCATCAGCCCCCCCCCCCCCACGGAGCCTTTTATCAAGTGGCTGTTTGTCACAACTGCCTTACGTAGATGGCCCTGGTGAGGGACAGAGCCCAACCAAGATGTGGCTCACCAGTTTCATCAGACTCCTCTCCCAGGAGCACCAACAGCCGAGTGCGAGTCTACGTGGTTTCTTCCTCGGCAAATGGAAGCCCTCTGTCCAGCCCGGAGGCCGGCAGCCACCCGGGTTGACAGTTTTCTGACCCCACATCCCAAACCACTCACAAACCCCAACAGCTCAGCCCCATTCTCACCTCACTGTGACGGTCTCCTGTGCCCACGTTTGGGCAGGCTCCCCCGGGGAGGCGGATTTCTAGGAGTGACTATCCCTTCAAGGCCAGACCCTTAAGGGCTCCACCCTGGGACAGGAGGCCAGCCTCACAATGGGCTCCTGCTTTCTGTGACCTCATTCACTTTGCTGCGGCTAAGGGCTCCTATTACTTGCAGGCTACCTCAGGTGCAACACTGCTAGGGGAGCCTGTGTACTCTCGGTCCCCATTCCTCCTCCAGTCTGTGGCTTTGGAGACCCATCCACTGGTCCCCTCCCCTGCTGCTTTCCTGTCACATTTCTCTCTGACCTCTAGGCTCACTTTTACTTTCTCGCTCTGACAGATGAACAACTTCAGAGAGAGCAAGGGCTCCAGTCCTCTGTTTCCCGGGGAGGGGGTGAGCCCCTAGGGGTCAGGGGAGATGTTGAGGCACAGTGGAACCAAGAAACAAACAGCAGACACACAATGATGTCAGCGCTGCCGCCGTGGTATAAGGAGGGAGGGGACAGGATTCTGCCTGCTCTGAGGGGTGGTCATGGATCAACGGTTGGGAGGCAAAGACATGACAGCATGATTCTGCTTTAGCCATCTATGAACTCCGATCAGCTCCGGCGTGGAGAGGAGGAGGAACCTTATGGAACTAGAAAGTGTCCCTGTGATCAACTCTGCCCTGGCTCTCTTGGCATTCTCCTTAGAAAATAAACTAGAGAAAATCAGCAGGATTTATAAAACAAAGCATTGATTGGCAATAACCAACAACCTTAGTTGGTTAGGGAGCATGGGCGATTTTTATAGATGGGTTACAGTGCAGCTGCTAGAAGGTTCCGAGGGAAAACTTAACCAGAAAGCATCAGTAATGGAGGAGAAGGAATGGAGAAAGACCACGAGGCAGCTGCATAAGGAATGGTCACACCTGTGCACACCTGTACACACCATAATCAACACATGCTCCACACGCCTGTAGTCTGAGAGGTGGTGACAAGGCAGGGTACTGGCCATACTCACGCCACCTCTGAGGCTAACCCAGTTCCCCTGCCGTCCATGGGTGCAGCTCCATCCAGAAAGCAGTGCTCAGAGTGAGTCTCAGAGCCCGAGGCATGGGTGGCACACCTGCCTCAGCCATCTGCTCGGGGTGAATCAGCCATCCACACAGTGGGCTCTGAGGCTGGGGTAGGTGGGTACTTACCGATGATCTGGGGCACACCAACTTCAGCTGGAGACCCAGGTTATGGCTCTCTAGGCTCTGCTCACATGGAACTTAGTGTCCCAGGGGAGAGAGATGTGGGCCAAGTCCCCTAAGTGAGGGGGAGGACCCTCAAGACAGGACATGGCCCTGGTCTGTGTAATGCCCCTCCTGACACTGTCATGACGGCACAGAGCTGGCAAAGAGTGATACTCACATTCTAACCCAGTACCAGCCAAACATTTCCCTCCTGCAGCTGGGGAGTAGCCCATGGTGTTGATGACATCATTCCCTTCTCAGGCCAGAAAGGGGGGGGGGGGTGCCAAATGCTGTCCAAGAAGATGCTCAGGGCCCGAGATGGCAGAAAAGGAGACGATGAGCTGGTAACCTCTCACTGACACAGTAGTTCATGCCAGCTGGAGATGTGTTTGTCCCGTGTACCAGTCACGCCTGCAGCTCCACTGAGGTCACTCAGAAAGTACAGACGTTGCACAAAGGAAGGTCACTGAAAATCCCACCCGCTGGGTCAACTCCTGTTATCACCTCTAAACCACCACAAAACACAGGCACAAAGATCCTCAGACCACGTTGGCAATCCCTGTGACACTGTGGTCCCCATATGGACACCAATACCACCCAGAGATTCCCATGCAATCCCGGGGGCAGAGCCAGGCTCCCTTGGGCTTTGCTCAGAGCCTGCTGGGCTCTGGCCCCCCGGTTCCTGCAGCCTCTCAGCTCAGCCCCCAGCAGCCTCACTGAGCACCCGTGGGCGCCGGGGAAGAACAGATGGCTCCCGGTCTGGCGCTTTTGTGTCCCATCTGAATGGGGGGAAATTGTGCTTTTTTTCTATAACTAAGAGGAATGTTCTTCCTAATCAGAGAAGACACTGCCATCGTCTTCAGATGCAGAAACCCTCTACCAGCATTCAGCTTTATAGCAAAGGTGCCTGGGAGTAGTGTGTGCGTGTGCGTGTGTGTGTGTGCGTGCGTGTGCGTGTGCGTGTGTTTGTGTATGTGTGTGTGTATAGCCTCAGGGCATACCTTCGGGAAGAGGAGCCTGGCTCTCAATGACCTTTTTACCACTGAGGCACCTGTGGGGCAGAGGCAGTAACCTGCCCTAGAGCAAGCAGGCTCAGACAAGGGGTTTAGTGAGGTCCGTTGCAACATCAGCTCAGAAACCCATAGGTGTACAAATCAACGATGCAGGTCAGAGCTAGCCCATCCAACCATGCTTCACAGAGCCAGTTCTGCTCTCAGGACTCAGAGACAATCCTACAGCATCACTTCCAATCCCCCAGAGCGGGGAACCTCCTGAAACCTCATCCCCAGGAACTCAGCAGGTAACAAGAGGATTCTAATTAGAAACAGCACCGAACTCGGCACTTCCTTCTAGAGAATGCCTATAATTAGTTCCAGGAATTGAAAAATTGCTTCATTCCATCAAATATTTTGATTAGCAAGGAAATTAATTGTACCATGTCTTCATTTGTATTTACATTGGGTAAAATGAATGCTAAAAATAACAATAGCAGTAAAACTGCCTGTCCAAAAAAAAAAAGAAAGAAAAGAAAGAAATGAAACATTGAAAATCCAGATGAAAATGAAGTCTGAGTTCTGGAAGGAAGGTGCCCACTACCCACCTGTGATGTCTGCTTGAGAGGCAGGGGCAGAAGCAAGGAGGGAGGGGGTGTTCATTCCCCAGGGAAGACTGTACCAGGCGGGTGTCCAGACCCGGGACCCTCTGCATGGTGGGGCAGTGATTCCACCAGCCCAGGTGCCGTCCCACGTGTCCTGGTGGCCTGAGGACTGTGGAGGTTGATGTGACATGTTCCCACAGGCTCAAGGCTCATGTGCTTGAATACTTGGTCCCCAACTGGGAGACTGTGGGGCATTAGGAAGCGGGGCCCACCTGGAGGAAGTATGTCACTGGCCTTGAGATTCCCAGGCCAGGTTCCAGTGCTTCCTCTGCTTCCTTGAAGATGTGAATACATTCCCCCTTACCAAGAAGCTGCCCGTGACCTGCTGCCTGCCATTGTACTGTCTCCTCTGCGCTGGACCATGTCCCCTCAAATCGTGAATCAAAGTATTTCCTTCTGAAGCTGCTGATCCCAGCTGTGCATGGGGAATTCCTGGCTTCCAGAATGTCTCTGGAAAGGCCCTAAATTAACCCAACCAGTGCTCGCTGAGGCTGGCCTAGAAGCTGCTGGGCATGCTGAGTTGTGCTGCCTTCACAGGGCGCAGGCTAGACCACGTACAGTTCCTGTAACCCTCCTGAGCAGCGGGGACTTCCTGGTTTACAAAGCCACAGGGCTGGGCTCTGAGAGGTGGGACTTACACTGTCCTCAGGGTCCCCCTACCAGTGACAAGGCTCAAAGTAGTCCCACTCCAGAAACAGGCCGGTAGGCATCCATGATGATTCCTGCCACAGTCATGCAGGAGAACACGAGAGCCTCCTTGGAAGAGGATTCAGGAACTCAAAGACACTACAGGGTAAACGCCAGGTACCATCCTAGGGCTGTGAGTGCGAGACTAAAACCTCTGTCCTAGAGGACATTCAAAGATGCCCACAGGAAACAGGATGCAGGCAGCCTCTCCCACTCTCCATGCCCTGACCACTTCTGACATGCGCTGCTTCCTCAGCCTTGGGACTATGCAAAGTGTTCCTCACCATGTCTCTCCCTGTGGTCTGTGCTGCGCCTCTAACTCACCCTCACAGGCTCATCAGAAAACCGCTCCTGCCTGCTTCCTCACCTGCCTCCCCTGCCCCTCCCCTGCCCCCACTGCCCCACCTCTCCCAGCTCTCCAGCTCACCTCTGGCACACAGTGGGCACTCACACCCTGTGCAGACTCCTGCCTCACAAATCCTTCTAGAGCATGAAAGTGCCATAAAGTGCAAAGAATCAAAGCCGCCCCCCCCCCCCCCCCCCGGCCCTTTAATGACTCAATAAACTCAGGGGCGAAGTGGCTTATGAAAATGCTAACCAATTCCTTTACTCGAATAACTTCCACACCGCTGACCACATCATCACCGAGCATTCAGCACAAGCTGGAGTAGCGTAGAATACACATAATTATACAGACATTTGGTATTTGCTGGGCCAGGGATCCTGCGAAGCTATGACCACCACAGTGCAGCTAATCTGTCTAACAGTCCTAAGGGCAGACAGTGAAGCAGCCTTCACTTTACTGGAGGGAAGAAACTGTGAGTCCCCAGGCTGTGGGATTCTAATCCCAGCCCTACATATCTAGCTCTGAGGGGTGGGGGGTGGGGAAGGCCACAGCTCTCTGAACCTCGGTTTCCTCCTTTGTAACACAGCACCGATGTAACCGGCTCACACACCGTCATGAGGACCGACCAAGGGGATTCTTGGGAATGCCTGGAACATGGCTGGCTCGAAGAACCTGCCTGATGCCCGCCTGTCTGGTGACATTTGACTGTGGTGACAAGAGGGTGACAGTGGCTGGCCGGGCACAACCACCTGGTGGTCAATTTGTTCTTTCTTCTTAATTTCTCGGCACACTCCAAAGTCAGGCGTCCGCAGGGGCCACGGGATGGAACTTTCTGGGTTTTTTGGTTTTTTTTGTTTTTTTTTTTGAATGGCCATGGCCATTTCTGAGAAGCTGGATCACCCAATGGGGTCCTCTGAGTACACCCTCCTGTCCATCACATGCCTGGACCTGGGAGTGAGGAGCTACCAAGTACAGCTCGAGGTAGGGGGAGCTGTATCACAGCCACTCTCTACAGGACTTCCTTGACAGTGACCCTGAGTTGTCTCCTGGCATGACCAGCTGCCAGCATCACTGCCGAAGCCACCTCTGGTACTCAGTAGATCCAAAAATACACCGAGCAGACGTGGTCTTCTCCAAGCAGGTGATGCTCCATCTTCCGCACAAAGCACTCAGGCGTGGAATGCTTTTCTGGAGATGAGGGGGAACTTGGCTGGGGAGGGACAGGAGCATGAAGAAGGGCCTGTGCTGTCACCCAGCATCTGTCCCTTGCTTACTGCTTTGTCCTTTAACCCGGCCACTGGTCACAGTTCAAGTCTAACATGTATCCTTCCTCCTAAATGCTGGAGAGGTCAAAGTGTCTTATCCTGAAGTCAGTGTGGTATGTTTCTAATGATGAGGAACACAGGAGTCACCTTCCTGGGCCCACTGGCCTCTGTAACCATGGGGTTGGCTTTCCTATGAGTGTGACGTTCATGGGAAGTACCTCGGGCCTAGCTCATAGGTGGACTCCTGGGCCTGCCCACAGAGGGACTCCAGCCTTGGGTGGGCTCTTCCGCCCTGACCCCGAATCTAGCAAAGCACCAATTGCATTGGTGTTTCTGGAGCAGAAGGAGCCTGGGCTGGACCAGCCACAGTGTGGAGCCAGGACCCAGGATACTGAATGACAAGTGCCCCTGCCGGAAGCGCTCAAGACCCACATGCCTGCTCAACAGCCACAAGACAGAAGCTCATAAATACGTCTGAGGAGAGACATTGAGGCTCACTCATCATGACAAATGGGTGGAGTGAGATGACAGATTTCATTCCTTCCATACACTTGAGGGCTTACTGAGGGCATGAGTACAGTCCTATGTCCCAAGAATTGAGCAGCCTAGGCTGGGGGGTGATCTCTGCTGATTTCCCTTCTGAGGAAGGTGCTGGCTTCCTTCATTACACTTCGGTAATCTCTTTTTAATTACTCGCCTCCTCTGTGTCCCCAGAGGGAAGGGATGACTGGTGTCCCAATAATGAACTTAAGCGATGCTTTACCTGACCCTATCACTTCTGACCTTTCTTCCCTCCTGGTGAAGAGCCTAGAACTAAGCTGTAGCAGGCTTGGTGATGAAAGCCTCAGTTTCCCTCCACCGCCCCCCCAATCACATGGGATGGGGGTCCCCAGTCATTCTTTGTGGCCCAGAGCAAGGCACCTATGCTCTGAAAAAGCTCTCAGGTACTGGTGGGTGGCTCTGTCCCCGCTTCCTGCTCCAACTGCTGAGTAAACAGGACAAGGAACACACACACACACACACACACACACACACACACACACACACACACACACGGTTCCTGTGCTATGATTCCTCTGACAGGGCCTTATGATCCTCCGAGCCTGTGGTCCCTGGCTCAGCTTGACATCCTGGTCAACGACAATCTTCTGCTTCATCCAGGCTTAAGCGTGCACCTCTCAGCCAGGTGTCTTCAGAACCCTGGGGGGAGTGCAGGGGTGGGGTGCAGCTACCTCTCTGCTGCATCCTCCTAGACCGGTCTCACTGTGGTACAGTTCATCCCCAATGAATGAAGGTGTACAGGGGGTGGCGGCAGCCACCCCACTCCATGGGCCATTCTTCCAGAACCCTCATGGAGTATTGGGCAAAGCGTGTCTGGAGGTGAGGTCTGTAAGGTTGACTCTTACAAAGAGAACACATAACAGCTGTTGTGAGGAGCTCCAAGTAGAGCCTTAGTGGTGCCTCCCAACGCTGTGAGTCCTGTGTGAGGACACATGGCGCCCGAGGTGGGACAGCTGACCACTGAGGTGCAGGCTCCGCCTCTTCCACATTTGTCCTCCATGGGTTGTTGTTGTACAGACTTGGACGCTTCCACCCTAAGCCCGGCACACCCCTGACAGCCTTTCCTAAAGACCTCACACCTTTATCCATACACCAGCGACTCCACACCAACAGGTTCCTCCGTCCAACTGTGGACCCTGATCCTTCCTAACTGTCTGGGGAAAGGCCCCTCCCCATCAAGTCTCCCTCTCATACAATTCTGCTTCCAGCTTCCCACTCGCTTTGCAGCACACCCTAGCATCAGGCATGTGACCTAGCCCTTGTTCACTGTCCCCTGGGCTGGAACAGGCACTCTGGAAGGCAGGGACCACACACCAGGTGATTTGCAATTTCCTGTAACTCCAGCTCCAGGGGATCCAACACCTCTGGCCTCTCTAGACAGCATGTATACACACACCCCAGACACATACAAATAGATATAATCTTTTTTAAATTAAAAGTAATTATAAAAGGAATCACAAGATTTCTCAAAACCTCTAGCAGACCCTAAGCCCTGTTGTACATAGTCTGCCTGGAAAGACCCATGCAAAAAGGGTGGAGAGAAGCACCCTGTCTCAGTTAGGGTTTCTATTGCTGTGAAGAGACATCATGACCACAGCAACTCTTACAAAGGAAAACATTTAAAGGTCTGGCTTACAGTTCAGGGGTTTAGTCCATTATCATCATAGCAGGACATGGCGGCATACAGGCAGACATGGTGCTAGAGAAGGAGATGAGAGTCCTGATCCACAGGCAACAGGAAGTGGTCTGTCTCACTGGGTGTGGCTTGAGCCTATGAGACCTCAAAGCCCGCCCCCACAGTAACACATTTCCTTCAACAAGGCCACACCTGCTCCAACAAGGCCACACCTCCCGTTAGTGCTACTTCCTTTGGGGGACATTTTCTTTCAAACCACCTCACACCCCAAAACAGCCACACTGCTAAGTGGACAGACAGTCTCAACTCTTCTCTTTAAAGCAATGAATTCAAGCTAACTAGTGTATGATGGACACATGTGGCTTCCACAGATGTTCCCTAAAGCCATGAGTATTGTCCACATTCAATCACCTGAGACTTTAAAAAAAAATGTTGATTTCATATGATGCAATCTAATACAGACAATTGTTTAAAAAATATCTTGGGGTTGGGGATTTAGCTCAGTGGTAGAGTGTTTGCCTAGCAAGCGCAAGGCCCTGCGTTCAGTCCTCAGCTCCAAATTAAAAAAAAAAAATGAAAAAAAAATATCTTATAGAAAGTTGCTTTCAAGATCAATAAAGTTATCCCTGCCCTTTGATTTGGGCATTTTTGTTCTGGGAGTCTTTCAAATGCAGACACACAGGGTCTGGGGGGCTCAGTAGATAAAGTGCTCATCATGCAAGCGTGATGACCAGAATTAGGATTCCAGCGCCCATGGAGAAACTGGGCGGGCACCTTCCTAAGCCAGCACAATTCCTAACTGCATTCTAAACACTTACCCCTAGACCCACAGATGAGTGCCACAGCTCTCACGCCTCATCTGAGAAGCTCCTTTTGCAGCAGACAGAGACGGTTAAAGATGGAGACATCATGGAATGGGACATCACAGAAAGTCAGAACTGGTCAAAATGCAGAGAACAGATGACTGCAGGGTGCCCTGTGGTATTGTTTCCCAAAATATTGTGTACCTAGTACACTAGTTAGGCAGTGATAGCACACGCCTTTAATCCTAGCATTCCAGAGGCAGAAATCCATGAGTTCAAGGATACAGACAGGCATGGTGACTCATCACGCCTTTAATCCCAGAAAGCCAGCCTTTAATCCCAGGGAGTGGTGGTAGAAAGCAGAAAGGTACATAAGGCGTGAGGACCAGAAACTAGCAGCATTTGGCTGGTTAAGCTTTCAGGCTTTGGAGCAACACAGTTCAGCTGAGATTCATTCTGGATGAGGACTCAGAGGCTTCCAGTCTGAGGAAACAGGACCAGCTGAGGAACTGGCAAGGTGAGATAGCTGTGGCTTGTTTTGTCTCTCTGATCTACCAGCATTGACCCCAATAACTGGCCTCAGGTTGGATTTTATTAATAAGAACTGTTAAGATTCCTGCTACAGTGCCCAGTCCCAGCTGATCTATCTACCACACAACCCTACTCCTGAGACTTGGGAAACACTGTGTGGAAGGGAGGGCTAAAAACCAGAGAACCAGAAGTCTGCGGGGAGCCTGTATCTTCTAGCTATGATGGTGGGGTGGCAGCCGGGATATCTCAAAAACACAGTTGCCTAAACAATGACATTGGTGGGCATGCCACGGTGGGTGGGGGAATCTCACAAGGCTCCGCCCCTAGATGAAGAGGTACAGGCAATTAATGACTGCCAAGAGGAGAACCAGACTTCTCCCAAGATGAGCCCCCTGATAGGTTGTCTAGCCCCGCGTGGTCAGCCCTAAACATATACACGGACAGGCGACACCAAATGGACTTGTGGTGGTTTGAAAGAAAATGGCTCCCACAGGGAGTGGCGCTATGAGGAGGCGTGGCCTTGTTGGAAGAAGTGTGTCAAATGCATCGAAAACAGAAAAAAGCCATCTTCAAAGCAGGGCAGAGGCATCGGCTTGGAAACCGCCTTCCTTGTGGGGAGGAGAAGCAGGAACATGCCTTAGTGGAGGCGGTCTGTCTACCTCCCTCACTGGGTCAACAGTGAGGAAACACCACCCAGGGATGAGCTGGAGCTCACTGCACTCTCACAGTGTGACAAGTCACTGTCACTGTGGGGGTCGCGTGACTTCAGCCTTTTCCGAAATCTGTACAACAAACAATGTATTTCTTATAAGATGACGAAAAGCATAATCACAGTGGAGAACAATGGCCACCGGATTGGAGATCAAAATCCTGCCACAGACCAGGAGGTCTTTGCAATTCACAGACTTGTGACAAGGGCCTGAAATGTCTCCAGCCTGACTTGGTTAACACCAAGGCAGAGGCTAATGTGGCTAAAAGCACAGAGGGCTGGCGGGGCCGGGGAGCACCAGGAAGCCTGGTGGGCACTGCATAGCCACCTCAGAGACTGCAAGCAGCCTCAGAACCAGTGGGCATTTCACGTGGAGCAGCAGTGTGTGCATACCCCCATGCATGCTTGCACATGCGTGTTTATACGCATGCGTCACATGTGCCTATATGTACGTATGTGTGTCACGGGGACAGGCACAGAGGCTAGTGCTTTGTCTATCGTGGAGGAAACCCAAGATGACCTACACGCTCCCAGCAGAGAAACACGCGCGCGCGCGCGCGCGCGCACACACACACACACACACACACACACACACACACACACACACACACACACACTAGCGTGCTCTTGACAGAGAATATTTCCATTTAATATGGAGATTATTTTTTATAACAGCTTACGAGAGGACTAAAGCTGATGTATTAACATCAGTGAAAACTGGGCATGCTGGCTCATGACTGTCATCCCCAGACTGGGAGGCTGAGGCAGGAGGACTTTCACAAATGGGAGCCCGGAAGCCAGGCCTCCTGGGCTCACACATCAGCCCGCACTCGCTCCCTGGGGAGATCACCCAGAATCTCTGGGCCAGAGTTGTCACCTATAAAATTGGCATTTCATGAGGTGGTGCCTACCCAGCAGGTCCCTGCCACCTGCTCTGGCTGTCTCCTCTCTAGGGATTTATCTGCGATATATGACCGAGGACACATGGTTCAACACATGGTCACACATAGGCAGGCCACTGGCAAGGACATCCAGAAAGGCCCGGAGCAGCCAGCTCAGAGAACAGCAGCCCCATCTAGCATGAGCTTTCCTGCGGTTTCCTGCACCCTCTTCTTCCTCCTCCATTTAAATTCTCCCCTCCATCAAGGCAGGGGTCACAGCAGCTGTGTCCCCGCCCCCTCGGCACAGAGTGCAGTGCGGAGGAACGGTGTCCCCTCGCTCAGCTAGGCGGGAACTGCTGTCAGTGATGCTGACCCACTTCTGCAGCCGGAAGACGCAAGCTGGCAATGAGCGACAAGTCCCTCCAGAGTCACTCTCCGGAGATGACAGGGAAGAGCCCTGTGGGCAGCCATTGCCATCGCCCCTGAAGTCCCCCCTGGCTTCCCAGGGGGCTGCTACCTGCCACCTGAAGAACCCACCACACCTCCACATTCGCCTCGGCCTGGGGCTCTGCCAGTGCAGCCTGCAGTCTGGACACAGTGGGCCTCGCTTCTCTGGACGCCAGACCCTCTTCCGGGATCTAAGGGACTCTGCGTGCAAAACCACCAAATCAAAGCAAGCTTCGCCACAAAGTAGAGGACACGCTCTCCCTTCCAGCACTCCACAGAGCTTATCAGTCTTTCATCTGGGGTGCTCTGACGATGGTGTTGGAATCAGCTGTGTGCTGCAGGACGCCGCCGCCTTACCTCCTCCAGGAAGGAGCCGAAGTTCTCCAGGAAGTATTTCCAGTGTATGCTGGGTGTGAGGTGAAGTCTTAGTTTCCTCAAAAGATAGTGATACTGATTATCTGTCAGCTTCTGACAGAAACTCTTCAGGACGTCTCCGAACTCCATAGCCTTCACAAACCCCGTGTCCTCTTTATCCAGCGCAGAAAAGGCCTAAAACAAACAAACACAAGAAAAGCTGGAACGTGTTACTGGCAAACGAACGTCTCAGCCTGTGCTTGAGGAGCTGTGCCTACACTGTGAGCCAAACCACGCAGTCAACCTGACACGCTGCAGGTCGGGCCGTGCGGTAATCGTGACAAACCGCGGGTCAAGTCGTGCAGTCGTCAGCTGGGAAGATGTAAAAACATGCTAGAGAAAGTACACACCTTTCCCCCCATCTGTTGAAACAAAATCATTCATTCTTTTGTTTTGTTTTGTTTCATTGGGTTTTTTTGTTTGTTTGTTTATTTTTTGAGACAGGATTTCTCTGTGTAGTTTTGGTGCCTGTCCTGGAACTCACTCTGTAGACCAGGCTGGCCTCGAACTCACGGAGATCTGCCTGCCTCTGCCTCCCGAGTGCTGGGATTAAAGGCGTGCGCCACCACCGCCCGGCAAAATCAATCATTCTTATTGCACTAGGAAGTTTGTATCAAGTGATGGACTTCAGATGCTGGTTTTAAAAGCAAAATTTGAGCATGCCTGCAACCCCCAGCCCACCTCCCCTGAGCCTCCTTTCTTGATCTGTGCGAGTTGGGCACACCTTGGGGCAGGGAGAATATGTAAACAAAATGCTACAGAGCTTTTCAGCCTTCAGCCACTGAGGCAGTGGAGCACAGCAGGGCACAGCAGGGCACAGGGGGACACGGTGGGGCAGCCCCTGGCCCTGGTCCTGGCCTGAGTTGCTTCGCTAAGTCCTGATCTCTCTCAGCCTCAGCACATTCTCCATGAAGGCAGACTTGGCTGAGGGCAGTTGTGAGGGAGTCTTTGACTGGAGAGTACAAGGATGTGGGAACCACAGGCAGAACGATCTGAAAGAAGAGCCCGCGAAATGAGCTAGTTTGTACGACTGGGAGGATGCTAGAAGCCATGTGGTGTGGGGAGATGACACCGTGACGTGCTGGGGAACAGCTGAGAAGCGATGTGGGTCCAGCTCCCTCCAGCCACAGGGCCAGAAGCTCCCTGGCGTCTGTGTGGAGACTCAGTCTGCTAGCCACAGCACGGGTATAGGAGCTGAGTAGGGAAGGGCTTTGAAATCTACAGGACATTGCAAGGGCACAGTGTTGCTAAACTGTCTGGAAACAAGACAGGTATGTGGCATCTGTAGCGGCACTGAGCGATGGATTCGGATGCCCCTCTAGTGGCCATCCTGAACCAGCCTCACCCTTCCCTCTCTTCCCTCCCCTCAGCCTCCCTCCACTTCACAGCTCACCTCCTGCACTCTCTGCTACAGAACCTCAGGCCACACAAGAGCGCTTTCAGAAGGAACCACTGGGATTCCTCCCGAGGCCATGGTCCCCAGCTTCGGAAACATCCTGAGAGATGCCAAGCTGTGGCACTGGAGGCTCAAAGAAGAACAAGCCACCCTGAACATGGAGTTCTGTTTCCTGCATGGTGCTTCCCGAAATCTGAAAAAAGGGCCAACATGCAGAAACTGGGAGACTTGGCTGGTCCTGAAACTGACAAGCCTGAGGATGCCCGGCCTCCTACAGCTCGCATGGATGCTACGCTGTGAAGCTACCTTCCCCTTTGCTTCTGGTTAACGACCTGGGATGCTAAGTCCTCACAGAGAGCTAGATACTGGTGTGCTGGCTTTGTAGGATGGAGGCCAAGTTCTGTGGCATCTCCCAGCTGGCTAGTCCAAATCCAACTTTCTGTATCTTTTTCCATTGCCCCTCATTTTTGGATCCAAGAGCCCACCTTACCGCCTTACATGGAGGGAGTAGATGGATCTAAGTTTAGAGGTGGCCTTGGGAGCCTCTGCCCAGGAGGGGTTTATAATCTAAGAGACTGGCCTTGATGTTATTGGTAAGTATAGACTGTAACACATTTCAGTAAAACATCTCTACAACGTTTCTCCAGAGACAGGGTTCTTTCTACATAGGTCAGGCTGATCTACTACCTGTGGCAAATCTCCTGCTTCAGCCTCCCAAGCAATGTGATAACAGGTGTGAGCCAGTATGCCCAGCTAGGCCTCCCAGATTTGGAAAAAGGGCATGGACTGGTCCTTTTCTCTTTCCAGGCATGTTCACAGCTCTGCTATCTATGGCCCGTGAGGCTATGACAAGTTCATTCACCCTGAGTCTCGGTTCCCCCTCCTGCAGAACAGAAAGAATGACCCCAGACTGTAGGCTGTGCTCAAGGAGAGAGAAAATCCATAGGTTCTCATGAGGGTTGGTACCCCACCAAAGCACCCTGCAGGCAGGGGCATGACTGCAAAGCTCTGGAAGCCTCCATCAGTGCAAGCCAAGCCCTCCTGGTGTGGAGGCTGGGGCGATGCTGTGTGTGTGTGTGTGGGGGGGGGAGGTTCTTCCTGCTGAGGGCCTCATGCACCTGGTCCTAGTGGCTTTGGCAATCTGTTAGTCTGAGCTGACTGTTGTCACTTGGGGTTGGTATGCCGACCTCAGCCACCTGTGGACCAGGCTGGGGACACACCTTCAGGAGCATAGTTCCAAGTCACTCTTTCCAAATCACCAGCATGGCTTGAGGTGCCACCTCACGCAAATGGGGTCACCTAGGAGAGAGCGGTCAAACACCCTTCTCCTCAGATAATCCATGGCTTTCTGGTCTCCTCCACAGCCACCTCTGTGACACACCCCGTCACAACTGTTTGAAGGCCACTTGAACATCACTCATCCCCATGGGTCACTTGCTTAAGCACACTGAGAGCTCGTGAGGTGTGTGAGCCACTGTCATTCAGCCTCTCTGCCCTTTTTTGTTTGTTTTTTCAAGACAGGGTTTCTCTGTGTAGCTTTGGTGCCTGTCCTGGAACTCAGTCTATAGACCAGGCTGGCCTTGAACTCACAGAGATCTGCCTGCCTCTGCCTCCCGAGTGCTGGGATTAAAGGCATGTACCACCACCGCCCAGCCTCTCTGCCCTTTAAAACAAATTATACTTGTGTGTACGAATGTGGGCACATGTGTGCCAAAGTGCAGGTGTGGGAGTTTGAACACAGCCTGAGGTGTTGGCCTCATCTTACCACGGACCCTGTGACCCCAGCTTCTCCCTTGACCCTCTGTCTTCTCTGCCTGGCCCTGTGGCCTCAGCTTGCCTGCTGTTTGCTGAATCCACCTCCACGGGCAGAGAGGTGTCAGGGTGGCTTTTTACAGATTAACCGTGGAGGCACAGCTGCTCTGATCGGCAACCTCACCTGGACTGAGCAGATGCTCAGGAGACTGGGGAGAGGTGGATCTGGACAGGGCTTGGTTGGAGCTGCTGGGAGCGACCGAGGCGAGTTACATGATGAGGCTCTTTGCAATCTACCATACCTTTACCAAAGCAGGCTGGGAGGAGTCGACAATCGCCTGCATGTTCTTCACCACCTCCTCGGGGTTCAGCTTGGAAAAGTTGACTGGTGTGCTTTCGTCTTTTTCTTTCGGCTGAACTTTGCTTGTCCTGTGGATCTCAAGTGCTCTCAACAAGTCGAGGGGATTGATGCAATTGTTAGGCACACTGATGCCCAAGCTTCTCCCACAAAAGAAAAGAATCGATTCATTGAAAAAAAAAAATTGCTTATTCATTCAACAAACAGTTGCAGAATACAGGGGCAGTGGGGGGGGGAAGAGAATGATTTGAAGAGGAAGGGAGGGTGCCCACCCTGCGGGCACATGCCCGCTTGTGCTGGTTTCTGATGGGCACACATGGATGCCACCACAAAGAGGAACAAGGTGAGGGCTATGATAAGTAAGACAGAGAGTTGCCCCAGAGGTGAGGCCATGGGCTGCCTTGTCCTGAAGACCTAGGACCTGCCGGCTAGGCACTGGGGCTCAGAGCTTAAAGAGCAGGAGGCAGCAAGGGTTGCTGGGTGAAAGATGCTGGCCCGCCCCTGGGGCATGTGTGGAAGGACTGCCTGAGGAGGATAGATAGCAGAACTCACTGGGCCTCAGCCATCTGAGCTACAAGCTGGACAGGAAGTTCTTGTCATAGCGGTGGCCTTAACTATGGGGTGTGCAGGGAGGTGCGGCCGTGGGACTCAGAAGGAGCACACCGGAAACAGTACAGGGATGGGAGAACCGAGGCAGACACACTAGATTCTTTCCCCAGTCTGACTGAAATGAGATTGTCAAGCCAAAAGCTCTCTGAGGGTATTGTGCAAAACCTATCTAGCTTATTATTTCCTCAATAAAAATTCCATCTCAGTCTACGTCCCCACAAGGACATCCATGCCGCAGTGACAGCCCCGTGTGCCCTCAACTCAGACTAGGAAACCATTCCCTTTAAATTCCGAAAGAATAACTTGAGCAAGGTTGGAGAGTTTCCTCCAAACACCCAGTGTGTTTATTAAGGACACTAGTGACTCAGAGTAAAGTTTCACGCCTTCATGCTCCCAGCTCCTGGGCTGGGGCCATGGCTCAGACGGAAAAGCACTTGCTGAATCAGAACAAGGATCCGAATTTGATCCTATACCCTGTTTTTGTTTTTTTTTTTTTAAACAAAAACAAAAGGCTAGGTGTGGAGGTGGAGGAGACACACGGATGCCTGGGGCTTGCTAGCATAGCCTGCTTGGTGAGTTATAGGCCAGTTCCCTATCTCAATAATAATAATAATAATAATAATAATAATAATAATAATAATAAAAGGCAGACAACATTCATGTGTATGTACACACATGTGCATGTGTACCTGCACACATGTGTGCACACAAACAAAAGGCTGCTACTTCTGTGATTAAGTTCTTGGGGCCCTTGAGTGCCTGGATTTCCCGTCAGCTAGAGAAGATCAAGCATCAGAGCAGGAGAGAAGTCTCCAGGGACTGAAGGAGAGGCAAGAGCCTGGCTTTGCAAGTTGCAGCTGCAGAGCAGCCCAGCCTGCTTGTGGTGGCCTGGATCACGTGACAGGGACCCACGGAGACAGACAATCAGCGCCGCTTCACGGGCAGGGAGGAGCTGCCAGCGCTGTATTAAAATGCAGCAATAAAGCAAATGCATATGCGAACCTCCTCGCTGGGGTTTAGAGAAGTCTATTTTGGATCTGGGAACGAATAATCTACATGTAATTACCAATAGCCAAGATGTTTATCATCAAGGGGTCTTTGAGGAGGAACAAGCGACTGAGTGATGGATCCTTATTAAGGCTTCCACGCACAGAAAAGTTGATCACCCATTGAAAGGTGGAGCGCAGACGCTCCGAGGCCTTTTGTGCTGTTTATAAAAGTATCAAGTCTAACTACGATTTAACAAGACTCTCTCAGAAGCATTTAACTAATTATTTATCTGCATCTATTTTCCCATGATTTATTCATTGAACATATCAAGTCTTATTCAGCTGGAAATAGATTCAGCGAGGAGACCCTGAAAGGAGAGAATGCATGGGCAGTTCAAGATGGTATGGCCCTCCATTTCCACGTATCACACATATTATATAACATATGCCCAAACTCCACACAAATCAAAAAAACACACCTCACACATATACACAGCACACACACATAGATGATATAATACATACATACCACACACATACCACATATATGCATATATACACCACATACATGCATACCATATATACATAAATATACATACACATATCACATAACACAAACACACATGAAGTACACATCACACATACCATAAACATACATGCATGCACATACCACACAACACACATACATACTATAATATACACTATATATAAACACACACTATATTATACAATATACACATGCATACAACACACAGTATGCACATTCACATACAATAGAGACACATGTACACACACACACACACACACACACACTCACACATTCATACTAGCAGTAAGCTTCTTGCAGCATGTACATAATGAAGCAATGTCTTTAAAACCAGAAAGGAAAATCACTCTCTTCCTTGTGCATACAAGCTAACAATCTGTATGAGGGAAAACATGTCAGAATGAAATAATGCAGGAAACGTACTTCTTGTCTATCCTTTTCTAGAAAGTTACTTCAGAAAGGACTCTGAAAAAGGGAGACTAGGAATCAGGAAATCAAAGGCTGGGCTGTGGGCAGACTCAGCAGCAATGGCCCTCAGTCCGTCAAGAAGAAACTGAACACACTGGATGCCTATGACTTTCCCTGGACCCATCAGCAGAGTGAGGTCACAGTGAAAATGTAGCCCTGAAATCTGGAAAGACAGGCACACGCACAGACAGGCTCAGGGCTAGCAGGATTCTGCTGGAGAGGCTGAGTGTGCAAGGGAGTCACGTGACCCAGTCTCAGTGCCCAGCACTCTGTGGGCTTCGCCTTCAGGACTCCTGCCAGCTTCTCTTTCTGGAGACCCGAGAAAGGTCCTTCATGTTCTGGAAAGGTTAAGCGTATCCTTGTGAATGCACCAGAGCTGTCGCCGACATGGTTTTCATCTGAGCACCACTTAGGCCAGCCGAGCAGCCTGCAGCCCTGACAGACTTCCTGTCTTGCTTGTGGAGAGAAGGTTTTATAAAAGGCATGAGGGTGGGCAGCCCAGGGCCACAGGCTCAGCTCCATCACACCACAGAACCCAACCCTTGACCAACAAGCCCTCACCACAGGCCGACAGTGGAAGGGTCACAGATGACAACCAAGATCTGGGCACCGTTTCAAAGCGCTTCCTAGAGAAACCCAGGAAAAAAGTAGAGACAAACGGTGTGAGCAACCTGCAGCCCTCGGCTTTGGTGACAGAGACAACACCAAACAGCTCAACTCCTGTCCAGAGTCACATGCCTCCCTCCCTCCACACATTTAGTGTGCTTAGCTATAACAGTCATACTGCGTTCTAGAAGGCAGGAAAGGATACAGTCTGAAGAGAAAAGCAAGAATCCCCACCACAGTGTGACCAGCCACAGGGAAGTTAAAACAGCCATGACTAGCATGAGCTCTGAGGGGAAGGAGACCCCAGGCCAAAAAGAGAGGGGCTGAGGAAGCAGAAAGGGAGACACAGACTCCCCGGACAGACAGGGGCCCTGCAGCAGAAGCAGGAAGAAACTACAGTGGCCTCGCCCACATTTAATAATAACGGCTGAGACTTCCCGAAGAAATGGGAGGAACCAAGCCACAGGTCCACGAAGCGAGGCAAACACAGACAAATCTATACCCAGGCACGGCAGCTGCAAACCGATAGACTAGTCTGTACCCAGGCACGCCAGCTGCAAACCACACAATCGACCCCAAAGGCAGAAAAATAGATCACGAAAGGAGCAGAGGGAAGTGCAGAGTGTCCCTACATGGGATGCATGTGACACAACAGTCTCTTTGCTAGAAGGCACAGTGGGGCTGCAGAGGTGGCTCAGAGGTCAAGAGCACTGGCTGCTCTTCCAGAGGTCCTGAGTTCGATTCCCACCAATCACATGGTGGCTCTGTAATGAGATCTGGTGCCCTCTTCTGTTGTGCAGGCAGACCACTGTATACATAATAAATAAATCTTTTTTTTTTTTTTTTTTTTAAGTCACATGGGAGACAGGATTGGGAGCCAGAGAATTTGAGCGGTCAAAGACCTCAAGTTCTGTCTCCAGGGCAACTGTCCTTCTGAAGAGAATTCGGGGCTGGGAACTGGATATACTGGGGGCCTGGCTCAGGGCAGCCTACAAAGTAATTCTAAAGTCCTCCCACAGTGTCCAGGATTCCCAGGAATAGAATTTCAGACAGACAGAGATGTTTTTCAGCATTAACGCATCCTGAGTGCGCTGTGGGACACATGCTGTACTATTTGCCTCAAGTTCACGTTTACCTGGGAGCCCTGGGTTTAATCTGACAGCTCTCTAGTCTTCATTAAATCTGAGCATCCCCAGGGACCCCAAGGAGATAATGTGTCAGGTTTCCCTGTAGTTTGAACCATGACAGACTCACCTCTCTGGGGAACTTCCTTCTACTCTGCTCCCAGCATCCCTGGTAACGTAAGCATGCTTTTGAAAGACACGCCCAACATGAAGGACTGTTGCAAATGTAACACTGAGGACAGATTCCTCAGGTAAAGAAAACTGTATTTAAAAGACTTTAATTTTTTATTGATGTATTAATCATGAGTACATATGTACATGCATGGTCAGAGGGCAACCTGTGGGAATTCCTTCTTTCCTTCCAGAACCCAGAACATTAAACTCAGATGGCCAGGCTTCGTGGCAAACGCCTTTACCCACTGAAGCATGCCCCAACCCCCACCACATATGTGGTGATATATTGTGTACCCCAATAAAGCTTGCCTGGGGATCAGACGACAGAGCCAGCCACTAAATTAGACATAGAGGTCAGGCAGTGGTGGCACACACCATTAATCCTATCACTCGGGAGGCAGAGATCTATCTGGATCTCTGTGAGTTCAAGGCCACACTGGGCTGCATGAGAGAAACAGAACCAGGCAGTGGTGACACACACCTTTAATCCCAGGAAGTAATATGGCAGGACACAGAAAGATATATAAGGCGTGAGGAAACAGGAACTGGCTCTCTTGAGGCTGAGGGTTTTGTAGAGGTAAGAACTAGTGGCTGGATGTTCTGCTTCTCTGATCTTTCAGCTTTCACCCTAATATCTGGCTCTGGTTTTTTTTATTATTATTATAAGACCTTTTAAGATTCATGTTATACACACACCAAGAAAACTTTGAAAAAGTTTGTTAATTTCTGATAAATGAGACCGGATGTCCACGAACTAAGAACAGGATGCCTGCTGTCAGACAAGGACACTCAGAGGACAAGCCCAAGTACTGAATACTGGAAGGCAGTAGGACGAACAAGAGTTGGCAGTGAGAACCTCCAGGACCCTCCCAAAATCCCAAGTGAAATGTAAGAGATACAAGTTAATGGAGAAAGATCGAAACCTTTGAGGGATCAAGTCAGGGTGGCCCCGTGTTCAGCAATAGGAGCTTCAAGAGGAACAAAGGAAAGGAACTCACTAATGAGCCAAGTCAAGAGAACTTCCCCAAGTCGCAGAACACAAAACAGCATGCCTTAGGAGGCTGGACACACTGGATGGAGACGTTTGTCATCGGGTGAGCTGGTGACTTATCCGAGGTGACAAGGAACCAGGACCGTAAGCCAAGAGGAAAAGTGATCACATGACCCTGGGGAGAGTACTGTGTGGAGAGGAAAAGTGATGGTTGGCCACCAGAAGGTAGGTCCTGCTTGTGGACCCCCCAGAGTCAGGCCCAGCAACACAGAGCACTGTGCAGTACATGCTGTGTGTTTGTGTGAGATGGTGGAAATGGAGGGTGGATGGGAGACAGCGGAAGCACAGACCAAAGCCCATGTCTTCCTTAGCCGTCAACAATGCTTACAAGTTTAAAAAAATGAATGAATCAAGAAGTATTGACCTAAGCTTGCCATCTAGAAAAGGACACGTTCCGTTCCAAGGCCACCAGCTAAAAGCTATTGACTGTCGGGGTAGGAGGCAGGGGCAGGGCCGGGGACAAAAGGACTGCTGCTTTGTAGGAACTGGGCACTGGGAGAAGTTAAGCCCTTGTCCAAATGGTCTCTTTGCTTCTGGCTAAAACACAGAACAGCAGAGCAACAAGTGGAGGTTACCTCAAGGTCAAAGGCTGTGTGAGTAGATGGAGGAGAAGGAAAAAGAACAGCATACCACCCCAGTGGAAGGGAAGAAGGGGGAGGAGGGAGGGAGGGAGGGAGGGAGGGAGGGAGGGTAGCCAACCTCTTCAGAAGACTGATGAGCTCCTCCTCCTTCAGGGGACACCCACATTCTTGCAGCACCTTCTGCACCTTGCAGAGGGGTGCAGGCGTCTTGGATTTGTCTAGCACATTGAGCGCCTTGCTGATCTCCTCATAACGGTCCAGGAGTTTCTCCCTGAAAGAGAAGCCACCTCAGACACCTAAAGCCAGGAAAAAAGCAGCTCTTGATGCCCACTCTACTGTGACAACGTGATTGCTCAGCCAGGAGCAAATCTGGAAGGTTCTCTGCAGGCTTGGTGCAAGGCTTACATGACAAGGTGTCCCCTGAGAAAAGCTATCAGACACTATCATTTTTTATTACCGCTATCATTAGCAAAACTGCCCTGGAGAAATGCTGGTCCTGTGTTTGTATTAGAGGGGGCGGTTTTCAAAGGGAACCAAGAATTTAACTTAGGTAAGGAAAATGCCTTTACCCTCAATAAGTGCTTGTGTGCGCCTTCTATGTGCATGGGCTGCTGTGGCTGCTGGGCACACAAGGGCACCCTCACACAAGTACCCTCAGCAGAGCTCAGCTCGAAGAGAGGACAAGTCTGGAGATATGGAGAGGACACATGCACAGCACTGTGGGTTGGTAGGAAAGAAAAAGAGCCGGTGAGAGGAACCACCAAGCCCCACAGCGGCAGTGGACTGCCATCCTGAACACTGGAGTTGGTCTCACAGGAGTACTAGCTGGCCAACACCCAGGTGACAGGACTGGAGGGGGACAGTGAGCAAGGGCTATGGACAGGCCCGGGGGGCTGTCAGTATTGTGAACAAGGAGCATCCTGGGACACCTCGTCTTTTTATTTTAGTTTTACAATTTATGATTTACGTTTTACAATTTATAAATTTTTTGCACATGTGTGCCTAAATGTGAGTGTGTACGTGAAGGTGGGTGCCCTTTGGAGGGCAGAAGAGGGTGCCAGATCCCCTGGGGCTAGAGTTACAAGCAGTTGTGGTTAACCTGATGTGGCTGCTGGGAGCAGAACTCAGGCCCTCTGGCAGAGCAGCAAAGGCTCCGAACTGGTGAGCTGTCTCTCAGCCTGGGCTTCCTCTTCTGATAAGGTGATTCCATTTCTCGAAGCAAGGCCACCACCTCTGTGTGACTCACAAAGCAGGAGCCATCGTCCCACAGTGTGTTGATACACAGGATCTTCTCAGTGGCCCTGCCAGGGGGCCTCAGTCCACTGGGTACATGAGGACAGGCAGTGTGGACTCAGGGTTGTTCCTGCAGCCCGTGTTCCAGTCCCTGTGGTTTATTCTGGAGAAAGACTTTCCCGACTTCAGTGGACTGGAGCAGTGTGGAGCGGGCTCACTTGGTAGGGTATGTGTTACGCAAATGTGAGGACCTGTGTTTAATCCCCAGCATCCATGTGAGAAAGACAGGTATGGTGACCTCGTATGCAATCCCAGCACTGGGAAGGCACAGACAAGCAGATCTCTGGGTCTTGTCAGCCAGCCCAGCCTAATTGACAAGCTCCAGGTCACTGAGAGGCCTTGTCTCAAAGCACATGGAGAATGGCCCCTGCGGTACAACACCTGAGGTTGACCTCTGGCCTCCACATGGACAGCACACACATGCACAACTGCACATGCGTTCTCCTGCCTCCCCTACTTAGCATGGCCTGTGACAGACTGTCTAAATCCTGTCCCTGTCACTCTTCCATGTCTCTGAGCATCTTCCTCCTAAGCTACTGAGGAAAATGCCTACCTGGTAGGCTCAGGTGCCATCTTGGTTCCTGGTTGTCCCTGAGGGGACAGAATGGGCTATCTGTTCTAAACACTCCGCCTGTTCTGGCTCTTGTCCATCTTCTCCACTTGGTATTTGTGGGGTGGCTCCTTGAGCAAGCCTGGACACAAACCACTGAGCCAAGACCGTCTGAACACAGGAGAGGCAGGCTGCAGTGAGGCCTTGATTGGTTGGCAGAGGGAGTGGCATTTGGCAGAAGCCATGTGGAGGTCCAGGCCCTTCCCTTGTGGGTCTCCTATCTTGCAAGGGGCTCCTGACACTGGCATCCAGCCCAGGTGGGCATGCGGGGTGTCCCGAGTGTAGTCAACAGCATCTGCCGTGGGCCGCTCAGTGTCCTGAGGACTCAGCCCCATGCTACAGAGCCCCTGCTTGTCACCACAACAATGCTACCCTACTTAGCTCTTCAAAATGAAAGCAAATGAAAGTGGAGGGAATCAAAACAGTTTTTGGAGATACATATTTTTAGAAAATGGAGGCATTCAGCATTTCTTGGACTGTCTTCTGAGCAGCAATTATTTCCCTTTCAGAGTAAACATGTGCACAGAGTAAATGAGGGCTTGGAGCAGATATGGAAGAAGGGTGCCAAACAGAGCTACTGTTGGCCCACACAGAGCAGCAGCACTGTTCTGGGGTCTTGTCCTCTTCTGGCTCTGGCCAGTGAGGCTGAGAAGGACCCAGCTGTGACCTTGTAGTCATTGAGTCCTGTTCACATCCTTCTCTGCTGGGTTCAGCTGCCCCCTCTCCACATGCATCCTAGAAGGGTCTGTGCCGGGTGGATGTTCACTGTGGCTTTTCTGACTCTCATTCTGCAGAGCAGAATAAGGGCCCGGAGAACGAATACAGGACCACAGAAGCCTTTGCTTCACCTCCAACATGCACTAGGACACTCCCAGCAGAATCAACTCCTTGCGATTGAGACAAAAAATCTATTACTCCATTCCTCCTTCAATTCATCTACCAATCCGATCTGAGCTCCGAGAGCCAGTCATCCCAGTGGGCAGTCATTATTTGATTCCTGCAAGCCAATATCTTCTGTGTGTGCAGGTGTGTATGGTGGTGTTGGGTGCTGCTCCTTAGAAGCCATCACTCTGAGACAGGGTCTCTTCCTGGCCTGGAACTCTCCAGGTTAAGACCAGCTGACCAGTGAGCCCCAAAACCCACTTTTCTCTACCTCTTCGGCACTGGGATTACTAGCAGGCACCACCATGCCTGGGCCAAGATGATTTATTTTATTTTATTTTATTATTTTATTTTATTTTATTTTATTTTATTTTTAGAAAATGGAGCTGATCAGGGGTTTGTCTTCTCTGGTAAGATGGTGCCACTGAGGCAGGAGGTCAAGCAAGTGTGCACGAACTGTCTGGTCCTCAGGATCAGAATGTAGAGTCACACAGCGCGCTTATCTCCAGCTCATCCCTAACACGGAGGAGAGAAAGCGCATGCACTCAGAAGGGCCAAGGAGCCTCATTACTCACACGTGGGGGGAGAGACGGGCGTGAAGACCCTCGTGGGTAATGAGGCCAGCCCTGTCTGCTGAAGATAAATTCCACTTTTCATCAGTTTGTGGCATATTTGATTTATACCAACCTTGTGCGTATTTTACACTGAATTTCACAAACTCAATTCTCCGCCTGCAGTTTCTGTGGTGCGGTGACTTCCACATAATCCAGGGGTAAATTCCACCTGCTTGCCTCTTAAGCCCACCTCATTCCCACTCTGCTCCGTGTCTGTGGCTTCATTGCATCCTTCAGGGGTTCTTCAGCACCCCCTTTTCCACTACCTCGGGTACCATGCAGGGCATGGGGTGGGGAGGAGAGCTGAGTCCCGCCATTTGAAAGGACAAGCAAGGGGCAGTCTCACACACACAGGTAAAATCAAGAGCAGTCACAGCCGAGCTACATATCCAGTGATTCACCTTTACTCGGTGTCTCCCTGTCCTTGCTCAGGCACAGACATCCTGGTCTATTCATGCAAACATTTCAAACCCTCATGGCCTGTAGACCACTGTCACATGCATTAGAGTGGTTTTGTTGTTGTTTTGTTTTTTGAGACAGGGTTTCTCTGTGTAGCTTTGGAGCCTGTCCTGGATCTCGCTCTGTAGACCAGGCTGGCCTTGAACTTACAGAGATCCGCCTGGCTCTGCCTCCCGAGTGCTGGGATTAAAGGCGTGTGCCACCACCGTCTGGCCCAGCAATGTTTCAATAGGCAGAGACCAAGTCCTACTCCCCAAGGCCTGCATGCTGACTCAAGATGTGTACCACCCAGTGCAATTGCTAAGCAGCTCTGGGTTATCCTGGGGATAAATCCTCAAAGCAGAAGTGCTGAGTCAAACCACAGCCATTCATTCATCCATGTAGTCATTTAAAGGAGCCTACATGGAGCCTGTGGGGTGTCACAGACATCCTATGGTGCCTACATTCTAGATGGGACACAGTGGGGTGCAGGCACCATGCAGTGCACAACCAGGAAGGGCCGATGTTCAAGGGGAGCTAATAAAATATGAAAGAGCATGTGAGGTGTGACTGGCTGGGGAAAGACATGTGGGAAGCTTCCTGTATTATATGGCTCTTTGGCAGAGCTGATTTCTAGGCTTTACAATGGTGCATGATGTCACAGCCTCATAGAAGTCCGGTCAGCACAGCCTTCACTGTCTGGGTGAAGGAGGACAGAATCCAGAAGCAGCCCCCAATGCTGACACACCCACCTTTCAGTCATCTGCTGCAGCTCCTGGATTTCTTCCTGAACCTGCTTGGGCTTTGTGAAATGACCCAGGAAGTTAAAATAGTCTTCCTTGTAGGGCCGGTGGACCTTCGCTGAGTATCGAATGCCAAGTCTCTGCAGAAACTCTTGGTATGTGATGTAACCCCTTCCCTCGGTGTCATAGCTTTAAAAAAACAAAAATGATGCTGTCATCAGTGGCATGGAAGGTGGGCTGGCATTCAGGGTCCAAGACCAACATCAGCAATTTTGGGGAAGTTTTCTTCCTTGCTGGGTACAAGTAAGCCCAACAGACTCATCACAAATACAGTCTCAGCCCTATCTGCACCTATACTTAACAGGACCCCTAGGTGACCCACAAGTACATTAACTTGATCATCAGAGTGACCTGCCCTAAGAGAATGGACCCCAATAACACAGCTGCCATGTTTGTGGGAACACAGCGGCAAATCCAGAAAACTGAAACCCCCTTTGCACACATTTTTATTTCAGCACCCCCCCCCCCCCCCCCCGTAAATGGAGCTGTGCTAAGGGCTAGGAGAAAATCTTTCAGGAAGCATGTTCTATCTTGAAGCCTCAATAAATGAATACCACTTGATTCAAGGATGTTAAAAGCCCCTGTTCCCACTTTGAAGAGACGCCAATTACACACACCCAGCGAGGGCTCCTGGAAGAAAAACAAGATAGGAACTGTGCTTTCTGCCTTTTAAGTCATTTTCTGTTATCAAGATTTTTCTGAATTATAATTCATTAAAAAGGGAATAATGGGGGTTTTTATCTCCTGATGCTATTCACATAGAATAGAATTACTTCAATAAAATTTTTAAGGCAAATTGACCATTTTCTTCTTCTTCTTCTTTTTTTTTTTTTTTGAGGCATTTGTTTTTAACAGGAAGATCTTGGCCCACAGCTCACCCAGGAAAAGGGGGAAATCTACAGATGTGGGTTTTCCTAGATTAACTTAGGAGCTACAAGGGACAGGTTCTTCCATTTAAGGCATGCAAGCCCAGTTCCCCTGAGGGGACCATGCTGGTTTTAGGAGGCATCGCTCTGCGTGGTACCCAAAGAGATCCCCCCCCTCCATACTGTGCCCTGCCACTTCTCCCCACAGGCAGAGCAGTGGATAGAAGAGAGCTGGCAGCTGAGGCAACGGTGTGAGTTCTTGTGCTCCAGTATGCAAGGATGCTAGGAGTCAAAAGGCTATCATTGTGACCCTAAGCTAGTGGGCCTGCCTAGATGCCTGTGGGAGGTGTAGCCTTGCCTCTTAGCCTCTGGTCCCCCTGTGCTCTGTGGACCCTTCAGCCAACAGACCTGTCTCTGACATGGGTGAGGAAGTCATCCTCTGGTGGCTTATGTCCCTCAGCTGAGGCAGTTCAGGGTACCCTGGTACCCCTAGCAAGGCCCTCCCAACTCCCAGGAGCCATGGCAGCCCTCCAGGGTAGGGGCTTGAGACAGCTTCCTTGTGGGCTTGTTACCACTTATGAAGAGCCCAGGTGTGTGTGATTAGCGTGACCTTCACACTCTAAACCCAGGAAAGTACAGACTGCCTTTACCTGGGAGTTTTAAAACAATGCACATGGGGGTTGGAGAGGTAGCTCAATGATTAAGAACACTGGCTGCTCTTCCAGAGGGCTTGGGTTTGATTCTCAGCATCCACATGGTGACTCAGAACCACCCATAACTCCAGTTCTAGGGGATCTAATGCCCTCTTCTGGTCTCCTAGGGCACCAGGCACACATGTGGGACACATATACATACATGGGGGCAAAACACTCACACATATAACATAAATCAATCTAAAAGATATTTAAATAGAACAAAGCACAGACAGAGCACCTGTCTAGCCTCAGGGCTGCATCTAGTCTGACACCAGAGTGATGTACCATGTGACTCAAGTAAGACATTCCCCAACAGTGTTCCCAGGGCCCCCATCCCCACAGGAGAGCTGCTGACCATCCTTCTCATGGTCCACCCCAAGGGAAACCTTTCCATCCTCCCAGGTCTAAAGTCCCATGATCCTGATCTCTCTTGAAATCTTAGGGGCTAGTGAGGAACAATTAATGCTTATGGGGACGTCCAGGCAGGGTCTGCATTTGCTGTTGCTGGCTGCAAGCCAAGTATGGGCTCTACCAGGTGCTGGGTCCTGGTCATGTCTCCTAGTGCATGCAAGCTTCCTAAGGCACCATTGTATCTTATCTATTGCTCCCAACTCACAGACCCAAGGCAGGCTTGCTGCAACCACGTGACCCGTGTCTCTCTCTCTCTCTCTCTCTCTCTCTCTCTCTCTCTCTCTCTCTGTGTGTGTGTGTGTGTGTGTGTGTGTGTGTGTGTGTCCCAGATGGAAACAGTGCGCTTCTAAGGCACAGATTTCCCCCACAGCCTGCTCTCTGCCGTGACACTTGGGCTGAATGAAAAGGCACTTCTTAATTACTTTATTAATGAAGATCACAAACAGGCTCTTCTCATCACGGAGACATGGAGGAGCAGATTGCACAGTTGCAAAAAAAATATTGCTATGAATGTGGATAATCATAGAGCTAATTCTGCTTACATAACCTCACTCTTCATTATGCAATCCTCTGTGCAACATTAAAAAAAAAAAAAACACCAACTGCCTATAAAGGTTGAATTTTAAAATGGCTGTGCAACAGATGTGCCAAGGAAAACGTGTCCTGAGCAGAGGCACCATAAAAGCTTGCATTTGCACACAGCAGTGGCCATGAATGCACGATCCAGGCAGGTGACTCTGCCCATTTTGTGTGCCCTGTGATCAGTCATGCATGGGACCTTCAGACATGCACATCCATCGCTCAGGTTTGCTGAGAGTCCTTTGTGCTATGTGGACACTGGACTCTTACACTTCAGGACTTTGGAGTACCGTGGACCAGAGGGAAAGGGCATGGTCAAGGCTATGGGACGTGTCCTGCAGATGACCCAGACCATGTGGAGAGGAACCAGAAACCTGTGCAGCTAGGATGTGAGGGATTCTCTACAGCGAGTGGTTTGACGGCTCTTCATGGGCCAACTTCCCATGCTGGTGCCCACCGGGCACATTTGGCAAATCCCAACAGAACTGCAATAGGTGAGGTGGCCTCTGATGTGGCCCCGTTTCTGTGCCAGGCCACACCCTCTGCTCTCCCAAGCGTAGCGCTCTAGCCTTGCACAGAGCCATGGGGCACAGACTCCTCCTATACCTGCTGGAGTTCTTCACCGTTCCAGCCTGGGGCAAGGTTCCCACGCTGGGCCTTGTGGGTAGCATGTTTCTGTCCCAGCCAATCCTCTTTTCTCAGATGCAGGCCCTGCCCACGGAGCCTCTCCATCTCGGGGCATACTGTGTCTAGATGTCACCCAGTTGACATCGACGCAGGGCATCCAGGCTTCACTCTGCCTTCAGTGATGACAGGGGCAACCTCGTTTCCTGGTAATGGAGAACGGAAGTGATGGCCTACAGCACGGCTTCTTTCAGAGTGCTTGGTTAGATTCAAATACTGGCATACAGCATCATACTGTAAAAGCACTGGTTTATAACTGAGACCCAACGTAAGGCCCTGCCAGGACTGAGCATAAGCCAGCATTGAGGGCTTTCCAGCTTCTAGATGGGGCGTCCTGGTCTCCACATCGGCTGGTCTCCATGCTGGCTGGTCTCCACGGCTGCTGGTCTCCACGGCTGCTGGTCTCCACAGAACTCCTGACTTGGCAGCAGTGTTCCCACAGCATCCTCTCCGTTTACCATAACAACACATCCATAACAGGTTTCCTTCATAGTTTCCAGTAAGCTGCTTTTGGATTCAAGTCAGCTGAGTCCCACCTGATGGAATAAGGCCTTGAAGGCCTCAGAGCGCCAATGTCACTCCCCCAACCCACCCTGTGGGCCCTGGACAGGCTGATGTCTTAGGCTTTTTTCCATAGTAAGGGGCACATCCTCAGCTCCTTCCAGAAACTCTGCTCATGGGATGCACTTCCCCGATCTCCGGCTTCATGGGTTCAATGGCTGCTGATTCAGGCTCAGCCTCGGCGTCCTGTCCTAGAGCTCGCGTGGACACTGTGGGCAGAGCTGCCTTTCAGCTGGGAACGTCAGGAGCTAGACAGAGTCTCCAGCGTGACAGTGTGACGGAAGGTGAGCACATGCATGATGAGGGGTCCTCGGTAGCTCCCTGAAGTCTAGCTGTGCAGGCTGCTCCTGGGAGCTCAGGCTCACAGCTCCAGAGCTGGTTTCAGTGGGCAGCATTCCTTTGTCCCATCAACCCCCAGAGCCAGCCCGATCCCTATGTGCCAGCCCTGGCGACGAGATGAGCCCATGTGTGGCCCTCCAGCTCTCCAGTGCCCACTTGCTGGGGGAGCACCCACAGAGATGCTGAAGCTGTCCCCAAAGCTGGGTCTTCCTCACTTCCTAGGAGGGAGATGTCCTCTGGAAGCTTCAGGTGCACAGTGGAGTTTGGGTGAAGAGGGGGATATGGAGGACCCTGAGCCGCTGAGATCTGGGGGTCAGTTTATTAATGTATCTCCACAGCATAAAGCAGGCCCTTCCAGGCTAATCCACAGCACTAAGAAGTGCACTTCATAGGCTCAAGTAAGTGTCGAGTGAATAATGGATGCTGAAAGCCTTTTACCCCCGGATCTGTTGTGTTCTCGAACAGGCAGGTTTTCAGAAGACCCACGCGGGCTTCCCTCCTTGCCTTTCTGCCGTCTCCCTGTTCCGTTATTGTTGGGACACGCCCAGACTCCCTGAGCTGGAAGGCATCATGTGGGCCCAAGCTGCTGCAGACTTCCTGGGTCCTGTTTATCAGGAACGGTGGGGCGCTCTGCCTCCCTTACACTGTCAGTCAGCACCAGGGTTCACCGGCTCACTGCTGTTTCCGGGTACAATCTAGTGTTAGGATAGCTGGAGGAGGCTGCTGATGTCCTGAGAACCCCTGAGGGGGTGTCCTCACTGCTCACAGCGCCTCCTGCCGCAAAAGTGGAGAGCTGGCTTGTTTTCATCCGCAGCTCTGAGAGAAGCTGGTGTGTGTAGGGGGGGCTGCGGTGGGGGTGGGGGGCAGATATGGGATGAAGAGGTGACATCCAGTCCACATGCCTGCCGTCTGCTCTCCTTGATCTCACCTGAACAATCAGAACTCTTTCTAATCTGAATTTCCATTTGGCTGACGGTTCTGCCTGCACATGCTGTGTGTTCTCCACAAGCACTGAGCAGTACCCTGCACTGTCCCGGTGGAGCCCAGCGCCCCGTGGCTGAGTGTGTGGGCTGCTCTGTGCATCACAGCCTGGGAGCTTCTGCCTTCTCATTTACCTCACTTCCAGGCTGCTAAAGGCTGGTACCGCCTCCTGAATCCTCAGCCCTTGCCTCCTTCCCTTCCTCTCTCTTCCTGGAGAGCCTTCAGCCTCCTCCTGCTTGGAACCAAGAGCCCTGCCCAGTTGGCCTCTGAGCTCCAGGCTAGCCTCCTGCAACTCTCTTCCTTCCTGCAGCCCAGGGAGATTTCTAGAATGGGGGTCTGTCCAGACTGTTTTCCTATTGCCCCTTGGTCCTCAAGGACACGGTCCACTGTGACCTGGCCTCCATGGAGTTAAGCTGCCATGCACGGCCACACCACCTCCTCTCTGGAAGTCCTGCTGTCTGTCTTCTGGCTGCCCTGGCTTCCAGGGGCAGTTGCCCTGAAAGGTGACACCCTCCCCATAGCTCTCCTTGTTCATCCTCCGGCAGGACCTCTGTGCCTCGCCCTGCTGTTCCAAGGAGATCCAGACCAACGGGTGGCAGATGAGGTCAGAGTCCTGCTGCGACAGTGGTGGTGGCAGCTCCTGCTCAGTGCCAACTGGGACTCTAGCAGCTTCTATGGCAGCATCCAGATATGGCTCTTGGGGTGGAGGCAGTTTTATGATCTGTAAGAGACACCCTGATTTCCTCGGGACCCTGGCACTTGGGTGGAATTTGGAGATCTCTGTGGAGACCTCCTTCCTCGGCTTTTCCTCTGGCTCCTGGTCCCCAAGGAACATCATTGGTCCCTTTTAGGCTTCCAGACCTTCTGACATCTTTGTCTCCATTCCTTGAAGGAAGCCTAAGTTTCTGTTCCCGCCGGATACTGGAGGTACATACTCCTGGATTCTCCTGCACGTGTATGGCCCCTTCTTAAGGAGAGATCCCATGCGGCAGACACAGCCACGAGCTCTCCAATCTACCTTTGCCCTTCCCCCCTGGAACACATGAAGTCCCAGCCTCCCACGTAGTAACCCCGAGCTGCATTTGTCAGTTGGGCAGCAAAGATAGACCCAGGTCTAGACGCCGCCTGTATTTAAGTCTTCCACCATGGGCAGGTGGAAAGCTGAAAACGGAATGTATCTTTCAGTGAGCATGACCCCCAGTGGGCATGCGATGCTGGTGTCCACATCCTAGGGACCTGAGGGCTGACCAGCACGTACTGAAGAAAGAAGTCATTCAAAGACGGAACCAGAGCTCACAGCTCACTGTCTGTTAGTTCACAGCTCACTGCACTGTTAACTCGGAGCGCGCTGCACTATTAGCTCATAGCTCAAGGCACTGTCAACTTACAGCTTGCCATACTGCCAGCTCGGAGCACACTGCACTGTTAGTATACTGGAAACTTAGGCATCAACACAGGGGCCTGGTTCAAATCAACCGAGTCTAAAATGCTAAGTCTTCCAGTGTAAGAGCGCACCCCCGGAAAACTGTTCTAAGTTGTCAAGGTTTGCGGATTTCCTCCATAAACAGCTTGTCAGCATAGACTGCTGCCACCTCTAGGCCTGGGTAGACTGCCGTCACCTTTGTCATCTCTGCTGAAGGAGTCCCCTGAGGGCTGGGGGGACTGTGATCTCTTTCTCTGCTGCAGAGGAACCAGGAGCCTGAACTACGACTCTTCAGATCTCTTCACTCAGTACTACTGCTGGGGACTACCCCCAGTTCTTCAGAGGCCTGAGGACCAGTGTGTCCACCCCACAGCCACAGCTACTTTCCACCAGGAAGGATGACACAGGACACAGGATTGGATGCAGTCACAGAAGCCCATTCCCACCTCACTTCCCCTGAGACCCTGGTGAGGGCTGTGCATGGACACTTCCCCTGAGACCCTGGTGAGGGATGGACACTTCCCCTGAGACCCTGGTGAGGGATGGACACTTCCCCTGAGACCCTGGTGAGAGCTGTGCATGGACACTTCCCCTGAGACCCTGGTGAGAGCTGTGCATGGACACTTCCCCTGAGACCCTGGTGAGGGATGTGCATGGACACTTCCCCTGAGACCCTGGTGAGGGATGTACATGGACACTTCCCCTGAGACCCTGGTGAGGGATGTGCATGGACACTTCCCCTGAGACCCTGGTGAGGGATGTGCATGGACACTTCCCCTGAGACCCTGGTGAGGGATGTGTATGGACACTTCCCCTGAGACCCTGGTGAGGGATGTGCATGGACACTTCCCCTGAGACCCTGGTGAGAGATGTGCATGGACACTTCCCCTGAGACCCTGGTGAGGGATGGACACTTCCCCTGAGACCCTGGTGAGGGATGGACACTTCCCCTGAGACCCTGGTGAGGGCTGTGCATGGACACTTTCCTTGAGATCCTGGTGAGGGCTGTGCATGGACACTTCCCCTGAGACCCTGGTGAGGGATGGACACTTCCCCTGAGACCCTGGTGAGGGATGGACACTTCCCCTGAGACCCTGGTGAGGGATGGACACTTCCCCTGAGACCCTGGTGAGGGATGGACACTTCCCCTGAGACCCTGGTGAGGGATGTGCATGGACACTTCCCCTGAGACCCTGGTGAGGGATGTACATGGACACTTCCCCTGAGACCCTGGTGAGGAACTGCACAGCCAGACACATGAGAACAGCTCCACTGCAGATGTACTTACCTTTGCCAAAGCTTCTCAAATTCCCTTGGGGTGAGGGGGATATCAAAGCCATACAGTGCATTCTTGATATCCCTTCGCCGGAGAATGCCATTGCCGTCATTATCTGTTTCTATGAAATTCTACAACAGAAGATGGTATTGAGTTACACACAGAAGAGAGGACTGTCAACAGCTTCTGGAATGCTCTGAGGTACTTCTCTATGTAGTTTTAGTGTTTCTGTTTCTAAGGTGTGGGGGTGTAGGTATGGAGGTGTGAGAGGCCAGAGGTTAAGCTTGGGTGCCAGGCCTCAGGTGCTGCCTGCCTTATGTTTTTGAGACTGAGATGTGGGGCTCACTGATTGAGCCCCAGCGAGGACTGAAAACCCTAGGGATCCTTACTTCCCCTAGCAATGAGATTACACATGGACCACCATGCCTGGCTTTTTAAAATGTGGGTCCTAGGGATCCAACTCAGGTCTTATATGACTTTTTTTCTGAGACAGGGTCTTACTATGTAGACCTGGCTGGCCTAGACCAGGCTGGTCTCAAAATCCCAGATATTCACCTGCCTCTGCCTCCTGAGTGCTGGGATAAAAGACATAGGCTACTAGGTTGAGCGGATATCAACTGAGCTGTCTCCCCAATCTTTAATATTTTAATGGAACTTGGAAAAATGATCTTTAAAAACTCTTCAAGAACAAGGAGTTGCCTACTAGCTAGCCAGGATATATCCATAAGGGCTGGAGGGCAGCTGAGCAGTGGAGCATCTGCCTCCCGTACACGAGGGCCTGGATTTCATCTTACTCACAACCAACACGTGTTAAGACACATTCATAAGTTACAGCAACAGGAGAGAGGCAGAGCAGGAGGCCAGGACAGACAAACTGGTCACTGGTCAGATGAGGTGTTCAGAGGCTTTGTGGGGGGATGGGGGGTGGAGGACGGAGATGGAGCTACAGGGCAGTGAGGTAAAGGTGGACTTGACAAGGAAATGCAGGGACACCTGGTCACTGTGCAGAAGAGATGAAGGTAGGCATGCCTCCCACACAGTGCAGGTGGTCCACATTTCAAGACCTGAACTGTTGATTCCTGGAGAATGGGAGAAGGTCTTCACTGAGATCAAGGCAGGGCACAAAAAGGAAAAAAGAAAAAAAAAAAGACTCCAGCAAGCATTTCACAGAAAGCCCGATTAATGAAAAGATGTGCAGTCTCATTAATCAGCAACAAAATGTGAACTGAAACCGAAGGAGATAATCCCACTCCTGCTGGAACGGGAAGCTCCCATGTGAGGGCAGGGTGCTGCGGGCAAGAGCTGGACGGGGACTCAACACCCAAAATACGTTCTGTCTGGTCTCTGCACAAGTGTGCCGTCTGCCGGCCTAAGATAAAATTCTTTTCCTCCATCCAGATGAAGGCTGCATGGTGACTCCTCTAATTCTCCTTAAATTACATATTTGCCTTCTACATACCCCCGCCCCAGAAGAGCCACAGCGTAAACATAACCAAGCTAACACCAAAGGGTTCTAGCATAGGCCTGGCGTGCAGGGATCTTGGAAGGCATTGCACTATCCCAACAGTGTGTGAACACCTGAGCAAACAACCACCACCAGCTGTTAGATGTGGAAGAGGAGTGAGGCCCGGGGGCTGGAGACACGCAGGTGCAGCTTGTCAGGGCAGAAAGCCCAAGGGGCCGGGGAGGCAGAAGAACCCTCCCTCCCTCACACTGTGAGCCCAGCGTTTAGACAGCATGGGACAAGTCAACTTCAGAGCCATCACTCCTGAGGGGCAAGCGTGTACCAGCAAACTGCACCAACCGTGGGTAGAAACTGGATGCCCTGGCTAGCTGGGATTCATCATACAAGGCGGGTTCAATGCTTGAAAATCCTCCAGCGTGATCCGTCATATGGACAGAAGGGAGAAAACAGTCACTTGGTCACCTCAACAGCTGCAGAAGCACATGATAAAACCTGACCCTCACTGATGACAATCACCCTCAGCAAACTAGGATCAGGAGGGAGCTCGCTTAAACGAGGGCAAGAGGAGACGGCTATAAAAGCCCCACGGCTGGCAACTGTACCTTTGGACCCACAGAGAGCGGACCAGCCACAGCAGGTGGAAATAGGTAACTCTTGGTCAGAGTAGTGAGGAGGGAGAGGAGAGGAAGTGGGCCTGTCATCTTGGAGAGGGGACAAGAGTGAGGAGGAGGAGGGAGAGAGAAAGGAGGCGGGCCTGTCACCTTGGAGGGGGGCTGGCAATGAGGAGGAGGGAGAGAAAGGAGGGCGTAGCCTGCCTCACTGGGCCACAGCCCACTCTCTGAGGGCACAGTGTGGAGGAGAAGTAGACCGGACTTTAGAGAATCCAGCAGAACTCTGCATTAGGCAGGAGTAAATGACACAATCAGACATGGAAGGGTCACCCTTGAAGACAGAGGGAAGACACTCCAGCATGCAATTGTGACCCTCCTTTCTAGAGTGAGGTCACTGTGTCCTTGGTGACCCCACATCCTAGAGTCGGGAAGAACACACTCTGCCCATTCTGTCCTGTTGTCCCGTGGTTCAGCTGTTACTCTCATTGTCACACTGCATATCCATGACACCACAACTTATGAGCTTGCTCATGGGGGTCACATGCCTTGGAAACGCGCTTCCTGTCATCTTGTCAAGATGGGATAAAACAGCTCTTAAGATGCCTGTTGGCTGCCGGGCGGTGGTGGCGCATGCCTTCAATCCCAGCACTTGGGAGGCAGAGCCAGGCGGATCTTTGTGGGTTCGAGGCCAGCGAGATCCAGGAAAGGCACCAAAACTACACAGAGAAGCCCTGTCTCAAAAAAAAAACAAAACAAAACAAAACAAAACAAAACAAAACAAAAAAAAAAAAAAAAAAAAAAAAAAAAAACAACCAAACAACAACAAAAAAAAAGATGCCTGTTGGCTGTTGCGTGAAATCACTGGTGGCTCGTTCTCCGATTTTCCCCTTAAACTTTAAATCCTCCCCACGCCGGAGCTAACACCAGGAACTTCTCCACGGACTCCCGAGTTCCACACTTTCCTCCCACCAGTGGCCCTGAAGGCAAGAGTTTACTTGGGAAGGGTCTAGTGGTGTGTCTCTGGGGCTGTTTGTTGTCTTTGTCAACATACAGATTTTTATTAAACATCTAGGCGAGGTTTTCAGGCTGGGGCTCTTCGGGGGCATGAAATTAAAATGATTCATTCTTGAAAGAAACTCACGCTCTCTTAGATTAACAAAACAAATTAAACATTTGAAAACCACAAAAATGTAATCTCTCTCCCCACCCTCTCCATCTTTGCAGTAGCTCATGCATCTCAGGTTGGTTTCAAACTCACTCTGCAGCTGGAGCTGACCTTGAATTCCTGATCCTCCTACCTCCAACTTCCCAGAGCTGGGATGACAAGTGTGAGCTCTCGGTTCTTCTGAGACACAGACCTCCCTTGTAGCCTCAGTCTGCCCATGAACTCGCAGTGACCTCACTACCTGGGCCTCGAGAATGCTAGAACGACAGGCACAGGCCACCACGAGCAACTTCTTTCCTCTACATCCTCGTGCACAGGTACACAGTCCACAGTGTGGAGGTCAAAGGACAACTTGGAAGAGTCAGTTCTCCCCTTCCACAATGTGGGTTCTGGGGATTGAACTCGGGTCTTCCCGACTTGGCAGCAGGTTCCTCGACCTGCTGAGACATCTCACCAGCCCTTTATTGTATCTCTAAGCATCTTTGATAACTGTTAGCTAATTCCACCTTTGAGTTCACTTTCCCTCGTTGTTAAAAGTAGACACAGAATGTTCTATTACAAATGGTAATAGAAATATCTAAATAACATCATCATGATCGCAGTCACTGATGGTGTTTTGGTTAGAGACGAAGCCAAGGCCATTCAGAGTGTTGGGGAGTGTCTGAAGAATGGCAGGAACCAACAGGGTGGGCACCTGGCACCGTCTCCCCTTCTCTGCACTCCCCTGGCTCCCTTCCCCTTCCTTACCTTGGATAGGTCTGCCCATCTGGTTTTGGCTTTGACGATAAGGTACTGATGAGCCTGCTCACAGGCTAGCTCGGAATCTGCAACTTTCTGTTTATACCTTAAAAGAAGAATCAACAACTGTGTTTAGAAGTGATGGGCTTAGGATCTTCCCAAGGGCCCCCACCCCCACTCTCACTGCTTCAAAGATGCCATGAAAGTCTGTGATTTCACATCTAGACTAACAGTTCTTACAACACATTATTTCTCCCAGCTGCATGGCAGGGGGTCTTCAGAAACTTTATTTTCAGATTTAAGAGAAATCATTTTTTCCCCCAGCACACAAAGCCCACAGGGCCTGTTTCCTCTCTGGGGGTTTGGGAAAGCAGAATATAAGTATAAAATGACATTAAGTGTCTTAGGAAGGAAACAATTAGTAGGCTTTGGTTCTGATTTTGCAAGTCTAGGTAGAAGAACAGACCCCAGTCCGCGGAGGTGCAAGTAGAAAGCATGGAGATCTCTTCTCCCGGCCCCAGATACTTTTCCTTTTCAAGACTTATGTTTATTATTTCTAAATATGATGTGTATACACGGGATGGGGGGCAGTAAGTACACATGAGTGTAGGCGCCCTCGGAGGAGCTGGGCTGCAGGTGGTTGTGAGCAGCTGCCTGACATGGAAACTAAACTTAGGGCCCCCCACAAGAGCAGGGCGTGCTCCTAATAGCTGAGACATCCCCATGCCCACCACAGCTAATTTTCAAGGGTTACGCTTATATTTACTTACAGATGAGGGACACTTAAGAGATCTTAAAAAGATCTTGTGCTGCTGGCCCTGGACAGGCCTCTGTGAGGCACAGTGGTGGCTGGAGCTGAAGAGGGAGGGAGGATGCCTAGGCTGTTCTGCCTACCAAGCAGATCAGGAAACTGTGGACGACTGAGATCACTGTCCTGGTCAGTGGCTGCCTCCAGCATCCGTGCCTTGCCCTGGGCCCTATCTGCCTCCTACTCTGACCCCTTCTTGCCCTTCCTACTTACTGCTTCTGGTATCCCTGACTACACCCCCTCTACCCACAGAGCAATGCCATGAGCATCTGGCCTCACCCATGTTTCTTCGCCATTTCTCTCCAACTGCCTACTGGACTTCTCAGAACCACGGAACTTCAAGGGTGGGAAAGGATCCGCTGCTCTGCCACCCCAGCCTCTGTGACTGTGGCTCCTGTGGGGGACCCGGGAAGGCTGGCAGGATCCTGTGATGTTTTCTCCACTGGCTTGGACGGATGGAAGCCCGGTGAGGTGCTGAGAAGCCTCCCTGGGTGACCCTGTGCCGTGCAGGGCAGCAGCTTTTGGTAGCCCCGCCCTCTGTGTCTCCACTCTTTAAAGCGGCATTCTGACCCGAGTTACTTTCAGCATGGAGATGCAGCGAGGCTGCATCTTGTTTACACAAGTAAACAACCGCCATCTGCCAGCACAGCAGGAGCCACAAACTGGTAAATAATTTATCTGTGCCAATAAATAACAGCACCTGTGAATAGGTGGGATCCTGTCAGAAATGCCAGGCGCGTGAGCTTATCTATCCGGTCAGATGTAGCCCCTCACCTGGGCCTATGAAAGAAGGAGTGCCTTAAGATGAGACAGGGCGGGACCAGCCACCTGGAAAGCTGTCATGGGGTGGACCCTGCCTCTGCTCCTGGGCTCCAGCTCAGGTACAGGTTCTCATGTGGAGATACATGGCTCGCTTTAAACTGTCAATCAGGACAACCTGCCATGCTGACCCTCACTTGGCAACTTTGTACCCTGGACAGCCCCGTGGTGGGGGCTATAGCAGCATGATCTGTGCCCTGCAGACACTTCCCCTGCATCCGCACGGGATCCTGGCCTCCAGGACGGCTCTCTGAACTCTAGGCCTTTTGAAGACACTTTGCAGGCTGTACATATAGATGAATGGGGCCTGAGAGTCCCCAGGACTGGAAGATCAGATGGGTGTGGTGGTGGATGTCTCTGCTCTCAGGAGGGAAGATAGGAACATTGTGGGAGCTCTCAGGCCAGCTTGGACTATACAATGAGACCCTGTCTCAAGAAAAGAAAACCAAAACCCACACGAAAAATATCAAATGGATGACAAGATCTTGCATCATCAATGGCCACAGGAATCAAATGAAATGAGGAATTACTTGGTAAAACTAAGGCAGCTTGTGAACTTGGGACCGTTTATAGATTGTGGTAGCACAGGAAGACATAACACATGCCGACCATTATGGGCACAGATTGCCTAGGGACAGTTGCTGCTGTTCCCTTTAGACTCTTAATCCTACCTGCTCACAGAGGACTTTCCTGGACCTCCCTAGAGGTGCTCCAGGACTCTGGTGCACAGGCTCCCTCAGCCACATCACACACCCAAGCAGCCTGCACACGACCCTGCTTCTTTTCTAGGCTCTGGGCCTCCGTCGGCAAAGCCTCATTCCTTTCTTATTCCTTGACCCCTCAGGTTCTGACAGTTGTCAGACTAGCCTTCCTCTGGTCAGCCACAGCAAACACTTACAGGCCCAGCACCCGCAGTGCATGACTACGAGTCTGCATCCTCGGGGAACAGACACTATGACTTAATACAAATGCCAGACAAAAGCAATCAGATTACCTCAGAGACGAGTGTCTCCAGAAATGGAGGGAAGGCTTAAGCAGCGGGTCAGGGAACAGCTCACAAGCAGGGTGAAGGCTCAGGGAGCCCCCGGGCCTTGAGAGTCCTAGATGCAATCCTTGTCTCCTTCCTCTGTCTCCCCCTCTTTCCTCATGTTACCTTAAAGTCAGACCTAAGAGAGGCACAACTATATGACCACCACCAGGCTCAACCCTAAGATTTTCTAGTCCGGAGTTAGTCCCTGGGCAGGAGAGTGGGTGGAGTCAGAGACGGGAGTGAGCTGGGAGAAGGCCCCACATCTGTGTCAGAAGTCCATCCAGATCTGTCTCCGATGTTCGCTGGTGGCCCAGCAGTGGCTCTGGGAGCTGCTGCTGCCGCTGGGCCTGGGCCTGGGGTGAACCACAGTGTCCCCGAAGGAGTACTGTCATGGCTTGTATAGCTGGATGGATCCGGGAGCCCCAGAAGAAAGGGCAGGACCCTCAGGCTAAAGAGACAAAGTGTCAACTGCCTACTGAGGCCGGCCGACCAGTCCACACACCACAGAGAATTCCAAAAGGCCCAGGGTATCATAGTGCAATACTGCAGATGCCCAGGATACGACTCAACGTTCTGTTATTAACCAAAAAACAAGAAAAAAATCTCAAAAACTATCAAGGTAAAAGATGTGCCAGTGAGCACAACGCTGAAACCATGAGAGCCAACGGTGGCCGTGGCAGCCCAAAGGCTTGCCCAGGGGAGAAGGGCAAGCCTTCAAGAAGGCTGGGTGCATGCCCAGAGATGGGAAACAGAGATGGGAGAGGAAGGAGGGAGGAAGGGGGGATTCCCAGCACCCATATCAGGCAGCTTACAACTGCCTGTAATTCCTGCTTCAGAGGACCCAACACCCTCCTGTCCTCCATGGGAACCCATACACATGTAGTACCTACATCCATGAAGCGTGCCCGTGCACACACATACACAGAAACAGATATTGTAAGAAGAAAGAAAAGACCGTAATCAGGAGAAAGCTGACTGAATCTCCCTGGCAGGAGGGGGTGCTGACAGGAACCCCATGAACTTGTCCTTCTAGTTCTCACCGCAGAGCCCAGGGTTCCACTGTGCCTTTAAGAACTCTCTTCCACCCCTCTGGAGGGTGGGGTTAGAGTTTATGCACAGTTCTCAAGATGCCTGGGGATGAGACGTGAGATGGGAAGGGGCTTACAACGCCATTGCCATGAGAGTCAGAGGGAGAACAGCCCCACGGGGGGGGGGGGGGGGCACAGCTCACAGGAGCGGAAGGACACACGCAGTGAATGGCATCTTTGAGGACACATGGAGACCTGGCAGCTCACTGTGTTGGTCACCCAGCGGGAAAGATTTGGCTGCACAGCATTCCATGATAAGAATCTGTACAGTCTATCTTTGTGACAAGGACCCATGACAGTACATACACTTGTGTGACGGTGAATGGCGAGATGGCCAGGGCGGCTGTGCTAACAGGTGAGTGGGAGATAGGTCCCTGGGTCAAGCCATCCCAGTGGGTATCCACAAAGGGAGAGACAGTGTTTGATGCTATGAAGCAAACAAGAGGCCATCCTCTCTTTCACAGAGCAACAGACTCTCAAAGGGACAGTAGAGGCCTGTAGCACAGGGGTCCCAACCAAGGGACGGGGTGGGGGGGGGTTCTAGAAACGGGTGACTTTGTGGAGACACCAGTGCCCCTCCCTGCCCTCCACCTCTCCTGGAGGTCTGAGGAACACATCACCAACTCTTCTCTGAGACCCAGGTCCCTCCCCCTTAAGACTAGTCAGGAATGCCTCCTGACCGGGCCCATGGGGTCTCCTGAGGCACGGCACTGGGTCTGTCCAGGACAGCACTGTCTAAAGCCATGTCTTGCTTCTGGTTTCAGATCTGTCTCTCCCAGACTCCTGGTCCTGTGCCACTAGGATCCACCCTCTACTCCCTGACCCATCCTCTACTCTGGGGCTGCTGAAGGATCTCTCTAGAAGGAAATCTGATTCCTTCATCCCACAGCATGGAAATCTACCTAGCTGCTGGGAAGGGGGAATGCGTGGGCCCCCGACTCCTCCCCGCCATGTCCCACCGTGCGGCCATGCCTCCACCAGGATCTTCTGAGGTTGACCTCTGAGGCTGATCTCTGACCTTCACACACATGTGCACACATGCATACAAACCCATGCCCGTATGTGCATAGACATGAACACACACGTGCTTTAAAAAGAATGATGCAGTGATTGTCGAGGACAGACCAGCTACTCTGCTTGACGTCAGATTTCTACAGATGTCATTGGATGCTTCTATGACAGGTATCCCTTAGCCGGTAGCCACACTCACTCAGGCAGGGGAGCCTGAGTGGGCACCAAGACTCTCCTTCTGGCCAGAGTGAAGCCTTGTGGGTCAGGCAGGGATGTAGGCACCACTGTCCAGGACAGGCTGGAAGGAGGTCCCTGCATCTCCTGAGAAACTGTCATGGATGGCTCTGTGCATCCCTAAACTTTCACATTTGCCCTGGATGGATGTCTGGAGCTGAGGAGGAAACGGGGCATCCATTTATGTGTCAGTTCATGCATTTACTTGACCAGGGGCACTTGAGCCTTGTTCCTGTGAAGCCCTCAGCTGCCCTGCAGTGGTCTTGGACAACAGAATGTGTCCAGGGGTTGCCGATGTTTCAGCCTTGAAAGGCTGAATAGAAAGTACACATCTAGCTCAAGGCAGAGAAATGGACAAATAAGTACGTGTATGCATTTACATTGATGAGAAAAAGCCTGGAACGATAAGCAGTGAGCTATGAAGCCACAACCCATGGTAGAAACTTGCATATCTTCTCTGAAGTGTTCCACCTACCGTGCGGTGTGTGTGTGCATGCGCATGTGCATTTGAGTATGTGTGTGTGTGTGCATGTGCATGCGTGTGTGTGTGTGTGTGTGTGTGTGTGTGTGTGTGTGTGTGTGTGTGTGTGTGTTCTTAAACTCGGGGGAAAAAAAAGATGGCTCCAGGGTCATTTTTGTGTCCCACTGTGGCTGCAGCAGAACCACTGGTCTTCCAGGTGGAGAGGCTGGCACGCACCGACAGCTCTGAGCACACCACCTTCTTACCTAATTTGCCTTTGAGGTGCCTCGTCTGCTTTCCAGGGTCTGTTCTCACAGAGGTTCTGAAACTCTCGGAAGTTTAGAGTGACACTAAGTCTCAAGCCCAAGAGGCAGAGGAAGCGCTCAAACTCGCTGTCCTTCATGTTGAGCTGTAGCTGCTGGAGCAATCTGTGAAGATCATGCATGTTGATTATGCCATCCCTGTCAGTGTCTATTTTAAAGAAGGCAGAGTAGGGGTCCTAGAAACAAAACGCACACGTCAACGCACTTCCCTTCCATACCTACTCACCACTCAAAGCCACCCCCCTGCAAAGACACGGGTTCCCACGGTGGCTTCTGGGGACCCCACTGCTCCTGGCTTCCTGGCATTGGATGCCTCTCCCAGGAGTGGGCAACTTGGAGGAGTTGGAGAGTGTGGCCAGCTTGGGACAGCTGCATGTCCTGTACCTGTATGTGGACTGAAGAAAGTAGGTGGGGCTTCCTAGAGCATTTAAGGCTCTCCCTGCTTCCTGAGGTGTTTGGAATGTCTGGCCACTTCTCTTTCCAGATCAGCAAATCCTATGCCCGGTTTCACACCCAGGAGCCACATGCACCAGGGCTCTGTCTGGAAAGCGGGCGGGGCACAGGCTCACTGCTCTGTCCATGGTGCTGCCCAGAGGCTCCATGATTCCCATGGATTTTGCATATGAAGAAACAGGTCCAAGGGTCACTGGGGACTTGTGACTTAACTGCTGGTACACCCCATAGCAGACTACTTGTCACACCTTTTTACTAACAGTGTGACTTGGGGCAAGGCGTCTTCCCTTGCTACCCTTCGTTTCTTCCTCTGTAAAATGGCTAAAGAATGTGCCACACTTCAGAGGTCACTTGGCGTGTTTAGTGAGTGGCCTAGAATGCTGTTCGTCACTGGGTCTGTTGCCTAAAGTCAGAAAGCAAGTACAAGCCTCTTTCTGGACCAACACCTGCATTGTGGCCACAGTGTGCCTTGTACCTCTGCCTTGCAATGCTGTTGGCATGATTTTAGTACCCTTGTGTCTGTGGGTCCCTCACACAGCTCTCCCTCAGGAACTGGTCTGGGGTCTTAGAGGCACCACCTTGGTCCCCTCACTCTACAGCTCTCCAGTAGGAGTTGTTCAGAACACTGAGTTGGCTTGTTCCATGTTAGTGTCTAGGTAGAGGCTCTGGGATTTGGTGGAAAGTTCTAGCTGAGTTTGTTCACTGATTCAGTCACCAAACATTACTATGTGCAGTCACTGTGCTGAACACCTTGGGGGACTGTTTAGATGACTCTGGCTCTGCCTTAGAGTCACTGCCATCCAGAGGAGAAGGGGCTCTGGTGGTGGTGGGGCACTTAGTGGGGCTTCAAACTCATCCGTTCACTGGTTCCCTCTAAGTCTGGCTCTGAGTTTCCCATACTCAAGATGCTCAGATGTCCAGACTGAACAAGGCCAAAGGCAAACCTCTTGCTCAACCCTCACAGGCCTCTCGCCTCTGTAGATGGTAGCTTATTCTTACTAATTGCTCAGACCACATACTCAGAGTCCCAAGTCCTCCATTTCATGTCTCAAGAATGTGTTACATTCCACTTGCTCCCTGAACCTGGAACCTACCCTTCACGCCTAACTGCCTCAATCCCACCTACAGTCCTGAACCCCCAGGAATCTGACAGAATCCTGGCTACTTTCTCATCTACACCAGGCTGTCCCTGAACCCTAGCCATTCATGCTGTCCGTCCCCTGTGCTCTGTGTCTCCCTTATAGAGAGCCCAACTTACGAACCTCATCCCTTCCCACCTCCCCCTGCTGCTCTTTGACACCCAAGGCTGCCTTGGGCCATGTTGGTGAGCCCTTCCTCCACAGTCACGGTGCCTGCGAAGTCTGTTTCTGTCTCGCTCCTTGCCTCTGCTTGCAGGTTGACTCGTGAGCACAAGACTTGTGCTCCCATCTGTCCGGCTTGAGTCCCAGCTCCCAGAGCAATGCCCCGCAGTCATATGTGATAAAGCTGGTTGGATAAACGAGGCTAAGAGTATGCTCTGGGTACCCGTCAGGTGCTAACTCTCCTCTGGGTGCAGCTGAAGCACAGCCCTTGACATATGTCCCTCTCAGAGTGCTGGGGAGGAAAGGCAGGAGGCAAGTGATAGCTCTCCAATGTGACACACAGCACAGCAGCTGAGGGTGAGACCAGGGTCCCACCAGCCTTCACTGAGGTGCTACAGGCACAAGGGGGGTCCCGGTTCCTATAATCAGTCCTCCCAACTTTACAAACTTCAGTCACTCCTCATCTCTGCATGACCCCTCCCCAGCATGACAACCCCAAGTATCAGCACACAGGCCTGGCACCTGAACAGAGGTACTCCAGTTCCTGGCTATGGCATTCAATAGGTGTTGGGCTTTGGGGTAAGTGTCTCTCCATCTCTGACCATCAGTGTCCTCAGCATCCACTCGATAGGGTGGGTGGAGATGAAAACAAGTACATGTGTTCACCACCTGGCACGTGACGTAAAGCCTCACTTAGTCACCAACTAAGCACTGATCACCCTGTGTGGCAAGCAGGTGGCAGCCACTTGGGGTACTGCGGTGAAGGAATGATGGGGATCCTGGATCAAGCCTCTTACGATGGCATGCAGGCTCGGTGCCCTGAGGGCCAGCAGATCCACGGGGCTCATGTGAGGGCCTAAGGGTGACAGGAAGATGAGATGGCCAAAGCTGTCCCAGAGGAGAGGAGGGGTTGACCAGGAAAGGGACAGAAGGTACAAATGAGATGGGGGCCAGGCCAGAGCGGAACCAGAGTGAGCAGGCAGAGTGAAGCAGGCGACTGGGCAGAGCCACGTGTGCATGGAGCACCCTGCAAGGTTAGCTGCAGACTGTGCCACCGGTGGAAAATGGAGCGTAGACAGGTAACATGCCCTCCTCCTGCGGGCCTGCTTCATTCTGCCCATTAAAGGAATGGGGTGTTGGTGCAAAAGCCTGGACCTGCAGAGATGCAGCCACCGGCATGCTGGCACAACTGTCCTTGCTAGCCAGGTGACCAGGATGAAGATCAAGCATTTGATTTGGGCTTCAGAGTTGGAGCAGGGGCCCCTTCCTCCTCTGGGTAGGTTCCACCTTAAAGGGCTCTGCCTTCTTGTCCCACAGTATTCAACCAAGGCCCCCTCAGCAGCCAGCCACGGTGTCTATGAATTGCTACTCACTGTCTGTGTCTTGGACAAAGAGAAGACTCCAGGCAGGGTACTCAAACATTCAGTGTAGACTCCGCATGCAGTGAGCATGCAACATTTGTTTGGTGAGTGAATAAGTGCAAACAGGTGTGTATAGGATCCTGAGTCCACTGTCCCATGGGTGGCCATGCCCCCTGAAAAGAGGGCTCCTTTTTTCTACCATCAGTGATGACTAGGCATTTCAGCAGGGTGGGGCCTCAAGGTTAGGCTCCCCACCCCACCCCAGGCCAGTCCCTGTCTCTGTGTGTCCCCTGGAGCTGCTGGGCCTGACTGGATACCAGAATTCACACATGTGTGAGCTGGGGGGTGGGGAGCAGGGTTGGAGCCTTAGAAAAGCTATGATGTAGAGGATCCCATGTTACCGAGAACAACTCCTTCTGCTTCTTGGGGAAGAGTCTCAGGCATTCTTCCGCGGACATGAAGTGGTCATCCAACTTTGTTTTTGAGGTAGTGCGTGGCTGCAGTGGGACAGTTTCCAGTCCACTCAGCTTAGTGTCTGAAAAGATATCAAGTGGGAGACTTCCACTAGTTCTGCACACACCCCTCTGTGTCCACTTCCCCTCTGAAACCTGGTTGAGTAAGACCCCACATGACATGGCATCCCACGGTCCCAGCTCAGCACTGTTATTATCAGGACCCACCACCTTTACCCCCCAACATGTCTTAGAAAGGTTCTTATCTCAAAGGGAGCATGGTTTCTACACCATGGGGACACATGACACGTAGTACTCTTGGTGTGAACACCTGTCCCGTGATTCTGTCCTTCCTTGGTTCATCGCCTGATTCCCAGGGCCAGAGGAGGACTTCTGCCTCATCTTTTGCTCTCTAGAATCATGTCCTAAAGACAGGATATGAAATTTGGTCCCTGCTCATGAATTCAGCAGGCTTTCCTCACCACTGTATCCTTGCCAGGGGCATCACTGGTGACAACAAGCCAGAACAACATCACAGAGCTCATAGTCTTGGACTAGGGGACTGTGGCAGGGAGTGTTGTTCGAATCTTAGATGGTCTTTTAATAAAAAACCCAGAGCCAGATATCAGGGTGAAAGCGGAAAGATCAGAGAAGCAGAACAGCCAGCCACTAGTTCTTACCACTATGAAATCCTCAACCTAAAGAGAGTGAGTTCCTGTTTCCTCATGCCTTATACACCTTTCTCTGCTCTACCAAATTACTTCCTGGGATTAAAAGCATGTGAGCTTCCCAAGCAAAGGCATGAGATCTCAAGTGCTGGGATTAAAGGTGTGTGCCACCATTGCCTGACCTCTATGTCTAATCTAGTGGCTGGCTCTGTCCTCTGATTCTCAGGCAAGTTTATTAGGGTATACAATATATCACCACATTTCTCCTTTTTTGTCTAAAATAATAAAATAAGGTTATAACTAATATAAGAAAAAACTATATACAATAAGTACAGTAAGTATATACAATATATATATAGTCAAGAATTACATTAACAATATCCATTCCATTGACATTTGACAAGTTTAGACAAAAACTCCATTATTTATCCTATCTTGGTAAGTCCAAAATGTACCTAATTCACTTTCTATCCTAACTTGTATTACCAACTGAAAACTATATTTGATATCTTTCAAACTTATACACTTTATACCTCTGTAGTGAGTTTCTTTTCTGAATTTGTTAACAAGGAAAACTATAACTATCTAGTTTTTAACTCCCTCAGAGAACTGAGAAGGAAATAATATTAACTAAGTAAGCAGGAAGTACAAACAAGCAACTTCCAAAAAAATGTGAGAAATGACAGAAATAGCTGGCTGCCTGGATAAGCACCCAAGATTTCTCTGCAACGTTGGGGCATCCATCTTCAGCCTGCAGGCTTAGCACATCTGACAGACTCATCTGTGAGGCAGTGTTTTCTGAAGGGCCTTCCTACCTTGTCTTGACAAGGTTCGGCAGTCCTTTCTTTTGTGTCCTGCTTGTCCATTTTGGACAGCATACTATCAGCAGTTCAGGAAAGGGCATTTTCTTTTCCAGTGGCTAACTTGCCACAAAGAAAATAAACTCCATAAGGAGTTTCTTCAATACTCAACATCTTCTCTGAAGTAGATGGGTGCTGCCAGGAGCAGACATGTCTCATTGTCATAAAAAAAAAAAAACTACATTATTAAAACATCTTAAATGCCATATTCTGTAGATCTCTGAAGTGTTTGAAAATGACCTGTATATCTAAAATATATTTCTGTTTGACCTTGAAAACATACCTAACATGACTACAAGTTCGATTGTAATAGGTGACTAACTACTAACTTGCATTTCTTTATATCCTAATTAGTTGGTAATAACTTTCAAGGACTAGCAATTTGTATTACATTGTTAAATGAGCTGTACAGGTACAATACCTTGGACAAGAGTAGAAATATATGTACAGTATTCTCTAACAAAATCAAATTCAAATTTGTATTAATATACATAATTTGGAAACAATATACGAAAATCCAATCCAATGTAAAATATTTAAAACTAGTAGTTGCTTTTTAAAAGTAGATTCAAAAATTACCTTTTTTATCCTATCATATCCATATTCTCCCTTTTTTCTTTTCTTTTCAATAATTTACCCTTTATCCTATCATTTCTCTATTTTTTTTCAGAGTAGATTCAATAATCTTATATCTATATCCTCTTTTTATCTTTTCAGAGTAGATTCAACAATCTACCCTTTCATCCTGTTATTTCTGTATCTCTATTTTTTCTGAGTAGATTCAATAATCCACCCTTTTATTCTATCATTTCTATATGATACATTTCTCTATCAGGGAGCATATCTGCCACCCCAGCACTTAGCAGAGATAATGGCCTATGGTGAGCCTGTGGCACCTGTTTGGTGAGTGATGGAGTGGAGCTGTGGGAGTGCTCAGATTCTGAGTTCACTACGTAACCAGTGGACATGCCCCTCACAAAGAGGCCTCCTTACGTATCCCATTCAGATGACAGAGGAACCTGGGGGAGGGGTCCTAGAGTTAGATTCTTCCAACTACATGAAAAACTAGATTTTCAGGCCCCCTTTCAGTGCAAGGAAGTGTATGGTGTGCCAGAGATGCGGCTCGCAGGGTCCCTGGCTGCTCCAGGCGACACTCAGGATCGCATGGCTAGAACTTGTGAAACCTGACGGCCAATTAGAGCCTCCTCACTCATCCTATGCTCACCAGGCTGGGGTCATCCTACCACACATTCTAGAACATGGTTGCAGTAACATGTGGGGTCTTTGGGAGGTGGCAGGGTGGGGTCAGGGCTCCCTAACTTCTTTCTTCACCTCACATTGGGGCTGGTTACTGCTTGGCAGATGACTTGATCTAATCTCTCCACAGTGACCACCACTGACACACACATGCGTGCGTGCGCGTGCCTGTGCATGTGAGTGTGTGTGTGTGTCTAAGGTCACTGGAGCACGACTTCCCTTTCCTCAAGCATCTGGCCCTGTTGGGCCTAGGAGAGGACAACAGGCTACTCAAAGTGGCAGGGACAGGCCAGGGAGAGGAAGGCCAGGAAGAAGAGGTAGGTACAGCATTCCCAGCTCGGGCCTTAGGCAAATGACCTATTCACCCTGCCCAGAGAAGGCTGCACCTGCCCAGCAGCTATGCCTCAAGGATTCTTCCTTCCCACACTTCCCTTCAAGGGCGTCAAGACAGACAGAAGGTGACAGCATTTTAAGCTATCCTTGCTGTCCCTGCTGTCCAGAGCCTTTTCCTGCCACAGGATTAAGACCCGTCTCTTGGTGTGCGAGTAGGGGTGCTGCCTGGGGCATGCTCTCCACAGGCAATGAAGTCACCCCTCAAAGCCAGTGACGACACGGGGAGAGACATGTGCCCAGGGTCACTAGAGTTGCCCGGCTAGCCACCCCGCAGGTTTCTTGTAGCAATGAGAAGTGTACTCCTGTGACCCTGTACACGAACTGGGTAGCTGTGTCAGAGGCCCAGCTTTCCCTGCTCTCTTGAGAGACTACACTGTCTGCCCTCAACTGCCAGAGAGCAGGAGGCACAGGTGGTCAAGGAGGTGACTCAGCTCTGCCTTCCCCCATGACACAAAATTTAGTTCCCAACTTTTTAAGGACCATTGGAGTTGGGGCAGGACATGCCTAGGTGGTCTTGGGTATTTGCCTAACTCTTCTAGAATGTCTATCCCCACCTGTGAAGAGGGAGGAACACATCACCTGTGGGTGGCGCTGTTAATTACATGTAACCATCTTCTGGTTTTGTGTGTGTATGTGTGTGTTTCTCCCCAGTATTGCTGGTTTGAACCCAGGCCTTGGGCATGCCAGGCCAGAACGCTTGTGTTGAGCGGCATCCCCGGCCCTCAGATAGCCCACCTTTTTTATGGAGGAAAGTCTTAAAGGCTGTGAGGCGGGTCCGGGGAGGCACTCTGGGACCATCTAAGTCTGTAGCCCACTGGCCAGGTTCTGTTTAAGTGGGTGAAAGGCCTAAAGCACAGCTAAAATTATGGCTTCGGCCTCTCAGCTGAGGCTGCTACCACATGAGCAAACTGGTGGCATGGCACGGCCAGGGAAGATCTGTGGTGCCATCTGGCCCCCTCGGAGCAAGATCCATAAGCACCTGCTGGCTAGCTACCTTCAAATCCTGAGGTGAAGTCCTGGTAGCTCATTCCTTCTTTCTTGAAGCCTATCTTGGCGGCCAGCTGTGCAAACTGGCTGTCATTCATAGGCAACCCGATCTCCTCCAGGACCTAGCGCGGAGGAGAGCCAGAGGGAGAGAAGCATGAGGGTGTCTGCCCCACACTGCACTGTTCCTCCACAGGCTCCAGCAGCCATTATTACTTATCGGCCCCCCTCTCACCCCGCCCATGGCTGCCGAGGGTGGGGCCAGCCTTCTGTGTCCCTGCACTGAGGCACAGGCCTGCTTGTGGCACTTGTGAGTAAACAAAGGGCGCAGGCAGGGTGACACTCAGACACAGACCGCCCAGCTGCTCTTTGCCAAGGCCCTGCCAGCCAAGGTGCCCAGCTCTCCCTTGTTTCTCACGTGGCTTCTGACTCTAGTAAGCTGCCTTTTTATTCGCATGTTTTCCAGGACTCAAAGGCACACTAAAGGCAGTTTCAGGAGGGAAAATAAGGTTGTCCCTCAAGTTTCATCGAGACCCACAGAGGAAGGCTGTGTGGCTCTCTGATGGTGGGGGGAGGGGGGCACCCGCAGGCACCATTTTGCCCCTCCCTGTGTGAGTCTACTCGCTAAAGGTGGTTTCTGGACACTTCGCTCCAACAGACACACCCTCCTGTTCCATTTGTGCATATAGCACTGAGTGGGTGGGGAACAGATGAGCGAATACATGACCCTGTATAATAAACACTGAGACAGAATGGTCCCAAAGCCACCTTCCTAGGAGACATTGACTGGCTGAGCTGCTGTGGGTAAGACGATGCCCTTGGGTCAGTGGGTGGACAGGGGCAATCCAGAAGCTGTCTGTCTGGAGGGTGCCTCCCTCAGTGCAGGGGACAGAAGACACAGTCCTTACTGTTCTGTTCAGCCAGCATTTGTGGTCTGAGAGTGGAGACCTGCTCAACAGTGACCGCAGAGTCCAGGTTCAGAACGGGGCTGTGCGCTAGCAGGACGGCTGAACTCACTGGGGACAGGGACAGACGGACAACTTGTTGAAGGCTTGTTGGAGGCCGAGTGTGCAAGACTGTAGGGAAAGGTGGTGTGTCTGTAGCCCAGTGCATGTGTGACTAGACCGGGGAGACCACCCCTGGTGGCATGTGAGTGTAAGCTTTATTGAACTTCACTCCCAGAAGCCGGGCGGTGGTGGCGCACGCCTTTAATCCCAGCACTCGGGAGGCAGAGGCAGGTGGATCTCTGTGAGTTTGAGACCAGCCTGATCTACAGAGCAAGATCCAGGACAGGCTCCAAAGCTACACAGAGAAACCCTGTCTTGAAAACCCAAAAAAAACAAACAACTAATTAATTAATTAATTAAGAAATTCACTCCCAGGAGGTCCAGGGGCACCAGCAGGACACAATGCCATCTGTGCTGCCCTCTCCGTGGTGCCAGGGAAAAAGTTCATAGGCCAGGTGCCACGACACAGACATCAGCATGGCCATCTGTGTTCCTGCTCTCAGGAGCAGCTGCCATGGGACATCAGGAGGAGGCAGGTACTCTGGTGGACACTAGCTCCCTGGCTCTGTGGACTATCATCTGGATGCTCCTATATGGTCCACTGAGCCTGCTTCCGTTGCTCCCTGGGCTTGGACTGAGCCTTGGCATTGAGAAGAAGTGTCTCGGGAGCCTGGCACTGGTGCCCTTCTTTTCTCGGGATCACACAGCATGGGGAAGACATGGACGTAAGTTGACACCATCAGATGGTTCTGGTGTTGCCCAAAGTCTGGAGCAGAGGGCCAGTGGGAGAAAGTCTGGCATAAGACAGACACAAGACAGGGCTGGACACCATCCACCACCCTCACTGTGTGACACTGTTTTCTAACCGCAGGCCATGCACTGTGCTGAGCCCTCTATGACACCCTCTGTTTCACCCCATCAGGAGCTCAGAGAAAGGACCACTCAGGACACTGGCACAAAGATCTGGACACAGAGGCTGCTGACCTGCCCTGGTTACCTGACCTGGGCGTGGCAGGGCTGGAGCTCAAACCTCGTTCTGATCACAAACCACCTCATACTGTTGGGATAAGGAACCCAGGCTGGAGGAGGAATGGTGAGTTCCAAGTAGACTGGACACACCCAGGGGAAGAGGGAGCTGCCTGTTGTGGGGCTCCCGGGTCCTCACACAAATCCTAACCGGCCATACAGGGAAGGCTAACTGGAGTCTTGGCAAACATCTTGTGACCCCACCAAATGGGAGGGTGCAGGAGGCCACTAAAGGATCTGAACAGGTCCTTTCTCATGTGCCCCCATGAGGGGCTTCAGAAAGCTGTTTGTTCTCCCACCCCGACTGGACACAGTATAGAGCTTTCAGGCACTTCCTTCCCATTCAGCTGCAGACTCCGAACCTCTTAAACGGTCTAGATTTGGCTCCAAGCACACGATGGGCCACAGTTTATCTGGGTGTCACCCATCCTTTCTGGTGTGTGGAAGAGGATGCAGGGAGCTGTAGATGAGCAGTGGGAAGATGGCTGATACATCCTTCCTGGTTTGTGGGGCCTGGTCTTGGTCATGGAAGCCTGTGTGAGTGTGTGTGTGTGCGTGTGTGTGTGTGTGTGTGTGTGTGTGTGTGTGTGTGTGTGTGTGTGTGCGTGAGTGTGTGTATGTGTGTGTATACACAGTGAACAGGCCATAGTGTGGCTGCAGGACCAGGGGTTGTGGCATTACTGAGGAGAGGTGCTGAATTCCAAGGTCATCCTTTGACTAGGAATCCCGCACCATCTGTGTGCTATCCGCTGCCTGTGTTCCCAGGCCCAGCTCTGGAGAGGAGCCTGTCCCAGCATGAGGTGCAGTGACTGTTTAGATAGAAAGCTGCAGCCCACACAGAAGCACCCAGAGGCAATGGGTCTCGGGAATGAATAGACGGGTTACTCACTTTGAAAAACTAACTTCCTATTTTGAAAACAATCACACATGAATTATTCATCGCAAAGTCCTCCCGCTTAGTCCTTTCACAAAAACATATGCAATGGAGAGGAAGAAAATGTCTGCAGGCAAATGTTTCCCAGCCTGGAGGGTTGTGAAGAACCAGGGAGGCGAGGGAGCCTTCCACAGCCTGTCCACTGGGCTGGGTGTGCAGTTCCAAGGGGCACAGAGCACCACTGGGCTGGGTGTGCAGTTCCCCGGGGGCACAGAGCACCACGGAGCAAGCCTGGCCTCGCTGGCAAGCTTTGTGGAGAAGCACTGAACTCCCCCAAGGCACCCCGCACCCCTCTCATCTGCAATGAACACAATCCAGAAGACTTCTCAACACCTGCCAGCAACTCACAGACTCACAGGCAGCAGGGCTTAGCCACAGCCTGGTGAACAGACTGAACACCCTTTATCCAGCCAAACCCTGGCTTCTCTGGGAGACACTCTCCTGAAAGTCCACTGAAGAGCAACAAACCAGTATCAAGTCTCTTCCTTCCTTCTTTCCTTGGTTTCGTGTGTGTGTGTGTGTGTGTGTGTGTGTGTGTGTGTGTGTGTGTGTGTGTGTGTGCGCGCGCGCATGCTTTTGGTTTTGCTAGCCAAGTAGGGTAGACTGGCTAGCCAGTGAGTCCCAGGGATCTACGTATACCAACCTCCCCAACACTTGGATTCCAAGAGTGTGCCACCATATTTTTTCTCTTTTCACATGGGTTCTAGGAATCAAATTCTGGCCCTCACGCTTGCAAGGCATGTGCTCTACCAACTGAGCTATCCGGCCGGCCCCCGTCTGACATTTCTAACACTTCCAATGGTCCCGCCTGGGACAGCCTGCATCGCAGAGAGAGCCTTCCTTGGGGCCCCGATAACTTATTGAATTGTGGGGTTTTTGGTGCTCTGAGTGGCAGGTGCCCAGTGACAGCAGCTGAGGGGACCCAGGCCTTTCTGCTTGGGACAGAATGGACACATCTGCATATGCAGCATGCTTGCTTCACCTCTGTGTCATGATCTTGGCGTTTTTTCTCTTGAGGTTACAACACCATAACATAGTCCATCGAGAGCAGTGGTTCTCAGCCTGTGGGTCATGATCCTTTTAGGGACAAATGACCCTTTCACAGGGGTCACCATCAGGAAACAAAGATATTTACATTATGATTCATAACAGTAGTAAAATTACAGTTATGAAGCAGCAGTGAAAGTAATTTTATGGTTGGAGGTCACCATGACATGAGGAACTGTATGAAAGGGTCGCAGCGTTAGGAAGGCTGAGAAGCATCGCTCTAGAGAACATCACTCCACACACAAGGCAGAAACCTGGAAGCACTTGGGGCCCCTGCTGTCCCTTCTGCCACGCTGTCATTTGTTTATATTTACATCTACAGTAAACTCTCCAAGGCAAGGCTGTCGTTTTCAGCCTCGAACACTCCTGTGCATTCTGTACATTAAGAGTAGCCTTTCACATGTAGCCAACTGCTCTCCATTTCCACGTCCATGTGCGGTGTGCATGTATGGGGGCACATGTGTGTGAGACGGATACTGGCAATTATCCTCAATTCCTTTTCTTCCTTCCTTTCTTCCTTTTTCTTTTAAGATTTATTTATTACATATACAGTGTTCTGTCTGCATGTGTGCCTGCAGGCCAGAAGAGGGCACCAGATCTTATTATAGATGGTTGTGAGCCACCATGTGGTTGCTGGGAATTGAACTCAGGACCTTTGGACAGTCAATGTTCTTAACCTTTGAGCCATCTTTCCAGGCCCCAACTCCTTTTCTCTTGAGGCAGAATCTCTCTCTCCTCTCTCTCTCTCTCTCTCTCTCTCTCTCTCTCTCTCTCTCTCTCTCTCTCTCTCTCTCTCTCTCTCTCTCTCCCTGTTTGTTTGTTTGTTTTTTTTTTGGGACAGGGTCTCTGCACAGCACTGGCTGTCCTGGAACTCAAGTAGATGAAGCTGGACTTGAACTCACAGAGGTCTGCCTGCCTCTGCCAAGGCAGACATTACAGGTGGCCATGCCCACACAGCATTTATGTGGGATTTGGGGGATGTGCACTCTAGTGCTCATGCCTGAATGGCAAGTGCTTTAACCACTGGGCATCTCCCGTTGACCCTTCTCATGCTCTATTCCTCATGGGGAGCATCTGAGTCTTCACAGCATCCCGTTCCTTGAGTTTGGGAACTTCCTGCGGCATGGCTGGTGCTGAAGATGGACCTGCAGTGAGTTACCTTAGGTTTGCCTCCCTTTTGTTTTACTTGTTTAAGCTGAAGACATTCATTTGTCTCCATTCTTAAATGGAGGCTGGACACAAAGCTCCAAGCTCACGTGGCTCTGACTTTGTGCCCAGTCTCACTACTAGTGTGTCCCACTGTCCTCCAGCTCCATCATTCCTGCTGACAGCTGGATGGCCACGTGGAGCATGGCTCACACTGCTCTCTGACCTGGGTGTTCTGATTTTGTACTTACCTTACTTTGAATCTTCTGAGTTTCTTAAAGCCACAAATTATTGGAATGTTTAGCGCGCACACACACACACACACACACACACACACACACACACACACACACAGAGGATTATTTAATTAAAATTAATCCTGGTCAGGAATTCTCAAAAATTAGCCATGGTCCTCAAAAAACAATGGAAATAATAATAATAAGGCAAGGAAAGTCTGGAAAATTATCACAGCTCAGAGGGGCCTCGGGTGGTAGTGACTCGGTTTAACATGGTGCCATGAATGCGGTCTAACGAAGAAACTCTAAAAGATCAGAAACTCAGAATGAGCAACCAGTGCACTCTTACTAAGTGATCTACAAAGGGAGAGCTTTGGGCAGGATGGAAAAATGAGTCCAGTTTCAAGAAAGGAGGAGGAGAAGGAGGAGGGAGAGGAGGAAGATATAGTGACAGACAGACAGACAGACAGGACAGGTTGCTAGGTCAGGTTAATTACAGCACAAAAGATGATGTCTCATGGGAGTTTAGATTATATGTAAAATTGAAGCGTGTGGCAAATGGTGCCACAAAAGAGATGACCAAGTGCTTTCGACACAAACCCCATAGCTCTTCTCTTACAGGAATCAGAGATAGTTTATTCTGGAGCCATTCCGAGTGACCACGACCTGGGAACGCCAATTTAGGTCACCCCCCAATTTCACATTCCTACAGGGAGGCAGTTCCATGAAGTTTTTATAATTTGACAGAACAAAGAAAGTCATAAATCAAGGCAACTTTAAAATACTTTGGTGGGTACACCAGAGGGTGGGTGCAGTGGGGTGGGGGTGGGGAGCCATTCTATTTGCTCAAGATGCTACTCATGACTATTAGCTTTGGGGTTGGTAGAAGCTAGTCCTCTGCTTAGTTAATTGACTCCACGAGGTTTTAATCTGTTTGTCACAAGATGTTAGTTCCACACAGAGGTGGGCAAGGAATGGCTGCTCCAGGGGGCTAGACTGAGCCCAAGATAAAGTTATTAGCCTCCTCCGGACCTGCAACATTCCAGTCTCTCCATGGTGCTGGGGTTCTAATCAGTTAGTCTCTGCAGACACGGCTTCCTTCAGGAGCTTTTTTCACAGGACTGAAGCGCCCTGCACTGCTGTGGAGGTGCAAGCAGTGGGCTGGCTGCCTTCTCCAGCACAGCCACCTTTACAACAGGAAAGAAACTGCATCCGCTCGGAAAGGGGTACAGGGGAACATGGGACGTAGAAGTAGTCGAATAACCTAACGGTAAGAACAGTCAGAAAAGGAACCAGGCGGTGTCCAGGTTAGAGAAAAAGCTAAGATGCTCAACTACATCTTTTTTGTTTGGTTTTTCGAGACAGGGTTTCTCTGTGTAGCTTTGGCCTTTCCTGGAACTCACTCTGTAGCCCAGGCTGGCCTCGAACTCATAGAGATCCGTCTGCCTCTGCCTCCCAAGTACTGGAATTAAAGGCACGCACTACCACCACCCGGTTCTCAACTACATTTTATGAAAAGTGAATTAAATGTGCCCACAAAAGACTTGCTTGTAAGTGCCCAGTGAGTTTGAAAGCCGCAGGTAAGAAAATCCAGTACCAGACTAACAGTCACCAAAAGAAAGCAGAAGGAAAATGGCCCTGAGGCTGTGCAGCATCACTCTGTATCCAGAGTCACACAGACACACAGGGACCTCAGTGTTTTGAAATCTATCTCAGTAACAGCCTCAGGGTGAATCACACAACATTAACAGAACATAAAAGAACCTTGCAACAAACAAACCCACAGACACCCGACAGACAGACGGCACACTTCTCTCATCGTCTGTGGCATGGGCAGTCAGGACCTTGGTAAAGGCATAGAACTTCTGAGAACTCATGGAGCCCAGCTGACATCCTCAGAAAACTGAGCTTCCTGCCGAGTGGTCCTAAATAAGGGTCAGTGGTCAGTGTGCCTGCGTCTGTGTACCAGCGGGGGGTGTGGCTCCCTGCCTTGAGAATCCAGCTGTTCTCTGGCCAAGGCTGGAGCTGGAACCCAGAGAAAAAAGTACAGACTTCTGAGTGTCTTGTGTGGCTTGTCGACAAAATGAGGTGTCAAGGACTCCAAACAAAGCTGGTTGACCCCATTAAGGCAGCCTGGACATCAGGCAGCTTTTGGGAACAGGGAGTCCAGTCACTGAGCTAAGCCTATACACCCTCCTTCACCCACCCTCCATCATGGAGGCTCAGCTGTTCCCCAGGGCATTTCCTGAGCCCCAGCAAGGAGAACCTTTGCTCTAAGTGCTGAATCTGGCTAGGCACCCAGAGGACATCAGAGTCCCTTCTGTGCTGACAGTGACAGAATATAGCTGTGCTGGATAGTTTTATACAAGCTAGAGTCATCTGAAAGGGGGAACCTCAAATAAGAAAAGTGCTTCCATAAGATCCAACTGTACGGCATTGTCTTAATTAGTGATGGGTGGGAGAGGGCCCAGTCCATGGTGGGTGGTGCCATCCCTGGTCTGCTGGTCCTCGTTCTATAAGAGAGCAGGCTGAGCAAGTCATGGGAAGCAAGTCAGTAAGCAGCATCCTCCATGGCCTCTGCATCAGCTCCTGCCTCCAGGTTCCTGCCCTGTTTGAGTTCCTGTCCTGACTTCCAATGATGATGAACTGTGATGTGGAAGTGTAAGCCAAATAAACCCTTTTCTCCCCAAGTTGCTTTGGTCATGGTGCTTCATCACAGCAATAGAAACCCTAACTAAGACAACAGAATCGTGTTCAAAGCCTTTATCTGAAACTTCTCTAAATGGGAACATAGGATGAAGACATTAGAAAAAAACTCATAATCTGGGCCTCTGCTTACGATGCCTGGCCTGGAGGCAGACACCAGGTAAACAGTGGGCACTCAAGTGAGTATCATCTTCTTGGAAACAGATTCCACTGCTTTCTAGCCTGTCCACGTGGCCACTACAGCATATTAACTGAGATGCCTTCCAGAGGAACAGCCAAAGTGCTGCTGGCTGGAGACTCATTGTAGGAATCTTAAGCAATAGTGTAAATTAACTCCTAAAGCCCATGCAGGGCCCTTCAAGCTGAGGCTTTTCTGGCACAAACCTGCTGGTTCCATAAGCGCCCTGCCTCTCCCAGATTTCAATGCCAGTGTTTTTCCCCTTAGAGGAACAAATCCCAGATCTGTTACCTGACATCATGAGGATCCTTCACTGATGTGAAGGGGCCCAGGCAGCTCGGCACTCCCACCCCCAAGGTGCCCCCAGTACACAGAGCCAGGTATCCATGGTTAGCCCAACAGTACAGCAAGAAAGGGTTAAACACCCAAACCAAGCCCTATCCATCCTGGACCTATTTTTGGAAGGAATTTGCCAAAGCTGACGATTTGGGGCCCTGGGAATCCTCTCAGGTCACTGAGTGGCACCTGAGATGGAGTGGCCTTGCCACACAACAAACCACACCTGTGGACTTGAGTCTGCGCCCTGCAGCCAGCTCCGGGCTGCAGGCTGGCGCTCTCAGGACTGCCCAGCCTGTGCCCCCTGCCTCACAATGTATTAGATAAACTGGTCTCTTGGTGGCACTGCCCGTAAATTCTTTTACTGCCCACCAGCCAGCCCCCTTCTCCACTGCAAAATAAATGGACAGTAACAATGAATGAAGTCTGTATGCCAGTGGGCTAGAACTCATGGACCCAGCCAGGAAGGAAGCCCCACGGGGCATGGGCTCCTACCTTCCGGAAGCCCTCCAGGCTGATCTTTGTATCGGGCTCCTTGCTGATGCTAAGAAACTGCTTTTTGAACACCGGGTCTTGCTGCTGGATACAGTGCTTGAGTCTGTCGATGACTTCTTCCTTGGTCATCTTCTTGGCCTCTATCATTTTGTCCCTTGTGGGTTGGGTTCTGAAATCACAAGCAGGTACTGAGCTCTCCATCAGATGACATGCCACGCCTGCTCACCATGCATCCCACGACAGCACCGGGGTTTATCACCCCCATCAGAGGGTGGGGCTTCTCTTTCTGTGCTGGTTGGCTGCAGAGCCAGGCCTGCAGTTCGGCAGCCCAGGATCCACACAGAGGGTCGGTCCTGCTGCCAATGCATGGCGACCAGCCAGCGAGGAAGGGCGATACTGTTTTCACACTAAGACTCTCAACCTGGAGCTGGATGGAAATAGCATGAGGCTGGGCACATGTGATGGTTAGTGTTGTCAGCTAGACAGGATCTGGAATCGCTCAGAGACAAGCCACCAGGGACACCTGGGAGGGACTGTTTGGGACATGCCAGGGAGGATTATGCTGACTAGGCTAAATGAGATGGGAAGACCCACAGTAAAAGTGGGCAGCACCATGCTCTGGGCTGGGGTCCCGAACTGCATAAAAAGGAGAAAGCAAGCCAGCACCGGCATCCATCTTTCTCTCCTTCCAGACTGCGGATACAAGCGTGACCAGCTGCCTCACATTCCTGCAGCCATGACTCCACCGCCACAATGGGCTGCACGTAAGACTGAAAACAAAATGCTTTCACGAACCAGGGAAGTAAAGTCAGGGCCCACAGGGAAGCTTCAAGTTAGACAAAGCTTTGTAGTAACTAGGCGAATGAAGTCACGGGCCATCTGTGGTAGATCAGAGAAGTCATGGTTATCCTGAGTTGCTCTGTAGAATCAACTTAATTCACAAAAGGTATTATGAGAGGATGTGCAGTTGGAAGATCATTCTTTCCCCGCCCTCCACAGTCTCCTGGGCCTTTCAGAAAGAACGGGACAGCCATGGGACAGCTAGGCAGAGCAGAGTCCCAGTCTTCCCTCTAGGAAACCTGCTTTATAAACAGCTTAACGGCCATTAGTCCTTGTCCTGTCTTTGGGGAGACATGTCGCCAGACATTTAAGCTTTCTCTTAAATGACAATCCCCATCATCCCATGCTCAAGAACTTTGAAAAAGAGAAATGACAAGATGGCGCCTCCCGGGTGTCGCCATGCCTGCAGGCTCCTGACATGCTATGAACAAGCAGTTAAAACGGCACCTTCTCCTTAGACTGAACCGGTCCTTTTCAAAAGGAAGCGGAAGCCAGAATATCCATCAGTCTGGTCTTTTTCGCCGCTCACTAAGTGTGTTTTGGTTGACAGTTCAGATAGTTCACCGTGGCTATCATTTTAACAGCTCCACCATCTCGCATTAGAAGACGTTCGCTGTGTTAGTGGGTGTGTTTTACAATGAATGGTAAGCTGTGGCAAAGACTCTCAACTCCTGTGAGAGCGGAGGTGTGGATGCATGCAGATGCAGAGCAGTCAAGCTGTCAGAGAGGTGACAGTCGGAGGTTGACGACACTAGAGCAACCTCAGAAAGGTCCCCCCAGGTCTGGGACTATCTTCTTTCATTTCTAAAATCCACAAGTGGCTTCTATTCCTGGCAGGGGCCCCACCTGCTCTAACCACGCACACCCAGTACAACAACCTTTCTTAATTGATCACAACTCTGATGATGCAGAGCAGTGTGCGGAGCCAGAGTCTCTCCTCCAGCAAGGCCCCTGGTGGTTGGGTGCCTTTCCTTTGCTCTTATTTTACCTCTCAGGAAGATCTGGTTGGATCTGCTCCTCTTTTGGCAACTGTTCGTTTGGCTGATCCTTCGGAACAGAAGGTGGAGAGGTGGGTGGTGGGACATTGACCCCGATGGTCAACAGAAGTTTCTTGTACAGGATCCTTCCTGAGGCTGTGTCTTGAAACTTACTGGAGAGTCTGAAGTTGAAAAATTATCAGAGCATTCCCATTTTTAAAAATTCAGAATTTTTAAAAGTCTATGTGTTGGTGGATGTGTATCTGTGTATATATCTGTATATTTTGCACAGATGTTGTGTGTTGGTACATTTAAGTGCAAGTGTCCAGTGAGGCCAGAGGCATTGGAGCCCCTGGAACTGGAGTTATGTGTAGCTATGAGCAGCCAGATGTGGGTGCTGGGAACTGAACTTGGGTCCTCTGTAAGAGCAGGATGTACTCTTACCCTCTGAACTATCTCTCCAGTCCAAGGCTAAAAGTTGGGAAGCCCAACCTCAAGTATCCAGGAGGCTATGTGACCTCCGCAGGTACTGTGCTTGCACACGTATGTATATACACAGAGACACACGTGTACACTTACACCTTTTTTAAAACATAAAAAGCAATAGGAATAGCCAGTCATCCCAGAGACCCATATGGAACCTGTCTCCCCGACTCACTGGGGCCTCACAGCTTCTCCATCCATCCTCTTTAACGATGGGGGTGAACCTGAATTACACGTGGTAAACTCTCAGTCTGCTGCTCAGTGAGGATTCAACAGATAGTATCTGTTACTGATTTTATCCACGGGTGTCATGGAGGAGGCTGGAGAGAAGCAGGAAGTGAAGGACCTGTGGACTTACTTTATAATGTGCTCATTCGATAGATATGGGCAGAACACGCGTATGACTTTCTTGAAGTTATTTCTTGCTATGGTCCCTGTATCCCCAAGGTCATAAGACAGCAGCATGCCGTAAAAGGTCTGGAGGTTCCTGGTGATGGCATCACGCAACATTTCTTCTACCTAACACAGGAGAAGAAATACATTTAATGCACTGGAAGCAGGTATGCAGGCACCCTCAGAGCACATGGGGGTGGTGGCCATAAACAGAAGGCTAGTGGTACTTACTGAATCCCAAGCCACAGGCACAGGTGCCTTGGTGTCTGTAGGGGGGGACATTTTTCTCACCTAAGTGAATGAGAGAAACTTTATCACTGAAAGTTCTTCCTGAGGGGCAACGGGAAGCTACAGGCTTGGATTTGAAAGCTGCCTCTGCCTGACTGGTTCAGGTTGGAGCAAAATTACCGAAAGGGAAAACAAACTGGATACCAAGATGATAACAAAGGAGAACATGCAGCATCCTTTAAAATTAGGTGGCAAACCTCACTGTGTTAAATGCTAGCGATGGCATGATGAAAGATGAGAGACTGAAACCCATTAATGTGAACCTATTTGTAGGCAAAGTCGGGTACAATATAATAAAAGCATATATCCAAACCCATCAAAATGCATATGGTAGACGTGTATGCTTTAAAAAGAGTAATTTATACTCCAATATGACTGCTTTTGATAAAGAAAGTGTGTGTGTCTACATAACAAATCATAGGGTTGGAAGTGTGTATGCTTACACATATGAGAGGTTTGAGTGTATGTGCACATACGTATGACAGGCTTGTGTGTGTGCACACATACATGGAAGGTTTAAGAGTGTGCACATATATATGATATGTTTGAGTGTGTGTACACATACACATGACAGGTTTGAGTGTGTGTGCACACGAGTCACAGCTCAGGTTACATCCAGCAGAGACCATGTCCCTTGCTGCACGGAGAGGCTGCTTAGAGTCTCCGTTTGGTTTGGCTTGGAAATGTGCACAGCTGCTGTACTGCCCAGGGGTAAGAAGCCCTGAGTGCTGTCGACCTTTGCTAAGCCAGGGTCTGTCCTGCACAGGGGTCAGGAAAGGCACTGAAAACTCTACCACTCACTCTGGTTAAGCAAGGTTAAGACGGACCAATGGCTCAGAGTGTGGGCAGTGCTTGCGCAAGAGACACGCAGGCAATCATCAAAATGACTGAGACGGAATATTTAGATTGGGAACATTTTTGTGTGTATACTTTATCCTGCTGGGTTTCCACAGCAACACCACAGGCTGCTGCTGTTACCAATCTTGTTGCAAAAGACATGTGTCTTCAAGAGGTACGCTATCTGCTCCTGGACTCAGCTCATGGAGGTGGTGGCCACACACTGAACACCGGCTCAAGCTCCCACCCCAGATGACCTCCATGCCCTGAGAACTCATTTGATCTTGCTCTCAAGCACCGGTGGTAAACTGAGTCAAGGCATACCTGGGCACACAGGTCCGATCCCTCCTGACTCATATGGCCAGGTATGGGCATAACCAATGTCTTACTTGTGGGACCATAAACCCCTCCATCATTTCCCACTGTCTTTATGCTTAAAAAGAAGTGGTGTGTGTGTGTGTGTGTGTGTGTGTGTGTGTGTGTGTGTGTGTGTGTGTGTGTAAAGGCATGGACATACCTATACATTTTGACTTAGTACTTCACACTTGGGTGTGTGAGGGTCTATGCTCAGCATAGCAATTTCCCTCCATGGTGAAGGCAAATAGCCCACCATTCTGATAACAAGGCCATGCATGCAACCAATCGGACTTTTTAAATGTTCTTAAAGATTGCCAAAGCTAATTGCTGCTGCAGAGCTACTTTTAATAAAACTGCCTGTTTTTCAGTCAAAAGCAGCAATGACTAAAAGCTGCTAGGAGACACCAGGGGAGATGGGTGGTGACCCCTAAAACTGTGTCAGATCAGGGTATGGGACCTCTTCTCAAACATGTTATAGTTGTTTGTTTTGTTTTGTTTTTGTTTTTTGTTTTTTGTTTTTTTTTTTTTGAGACAGGGTATCATTTCATTATGTAGCCCTGGCTAGCCTGGTACTCCTTTTAGCCCAGAGCAGCCCCGAACTCACAGCATTTCTCCTGCCTCAGACTGTCAAGTGCTGGGACCACGTGTGACTCCCAAATTCTCCTTTGCAAGACCTGGCCATCAGTACAGCGCGGCCTGGCACCTGTCACTTGAGGGCAGGTTTTTCAGAAATGCCAGATGACATCCTCAATATGCTTTAGAAAACAAAACCTTCAACCAAGCAACCTCTTAACTGTAACTTGAAATGAAAATATGTGAAAATGTGAAGTCATTAATTCACTTAAAATGAATTTTGCTAAGAACACTGATTTTCTGGCTTTGGGAGTCATCCAACCGAGAAATGGTCACAGACATACCTTAGGACTGTCATCCAACGCATCCAGTAGGCAGCTGACCTTCAGGGATCCGGTGCACTCGGGGTCAAATGTCTGCTTGAGTTCATTGAACTCTGAGTCACTTAACTTTGCGACCACGCAGTTCAGAATGTGTCGCAGTTCTTCCCAAGTTATGTGTCCGTTGGGTGTCTGAGCAGGAAAGTGTAAATAAGATCAGGAATTAACAAACAACATTTTAAAAGGCAGGAAACACCATGGACATACTCAGCAATAGTAAAGCATCGGCTTCGGCCAAGCTGAGTCATGACCTAAAACAGCAGTCAACGGTCACTACACACACCACATGTGACCAGAGCAGAGGTGTGAGCCTCTGGGACGTTCTAAGGCCCTTCCTAGAACAGTTCTACCAGGCAACAAGCAGGAGACGGCCTGGAGGAATGAGGTCCTTTGGTGGAGCACAGGCCAACCCCCTCCCAAGGGTCTCCACAGCATGAAGAGCCCTCGTTCTCCCAGCCCCGCCCATTGGCTCAGAATTCCCCGGCAGGTCCGCTACCGCTTGCCAATTTACTCAGAACATCAATCAGAGGTGTTTCCAGTATCTCCAACCTCATGGGTTACACAGAGGGACAGTTGATGAGGGAGAGATCTCTGCCATGTTGCTTATAGAAAATACTAGAAGAAAAGGTAAGCACGTCCCCATGGAATTGAACTGTTGGTAAGTTAACTAAATATGAAAATTAAGAGCCTCTGTTTTCTGGGAAGGTGGGAATACAGAGCCTCTACCTCAGAGAGGGACATTCTGAGCGTCAGTCAGCAGCTGTCACTGACTGCCACAGTGTGGCATAAACGTGGTCCCAGAAGCTGAGAAGAGAGCAGAGATCTTACTTGTTGAATTCATTTTTATATGGTGTATGTGTGAATACCTGCATGTGTGTGTGTGTGTGTGTGTGTGTGTGTGTGTGTGTGCCTGGTGCCCTTGGAGGCCAGAAGAGGGTGTCAGATGTACTGGAAGAGGAGTCACAGGAAGTCGGGTGCTGGGAACTGAACCCGGGTCCTCTGAAGGAACAGCCAGTGCTCCTAAACGCTGAGCCCCTGAAATTCTTATTTTTTGTTATTATTTTCTATGTGCATGTGTGGTGTATGCACACACATGAGTGCAGATGTCCCGTGTTAAGTGTGAAGGCCAGAAAAGGTTAACAGGTGTTCTGATGTCACACTACTTTATCGAGACAGGGTCTCTCTCTGAACCTGGAGCAAGGCTGGCTGCTACAGAGCCCCAGCCACATATTGCCTCTTCTCAACAGCACTGAGTGCATGGTGCACGGCCATGGCTGGCTCTTTGCCGGGTGCTGGGGATTTAAACTAAGGTCCTCATGCTTTTACAGCAAATGTTCATACTCACATCTCCCAACTCCGGAAGTTAGGTTCTCTGAGGTACATTGAACTAACTATACTTGTTTATGGTCTGGTTTTGAATGACAGTGTTTAAACATCCAAATAGGAGTCACTGATAACTTCCTAACTTCTGATGCATGCCCAGCATTGCGTAGCCACCACCAACACCGGAACATTTGCATCCCCTCCAAACCTGCCTCCTGAACATCTGTGTTCCCCCTCACTCCCAGCATTCCCCTCCTTTTCATTCCTAATTGGTATTATATGGACATGTCACATACTACTTATCTGTGTCTGGGTTATCTTAAGGTGGAACATGACAAATAGTGTCGCTTGAAACATTTATACATGCATCTTTGGGAGGATGTGTTTCTGTTTCTCTTGGCTGATACCTAGGTATGGAATCACTGGGTCACGTGGTCCATTATTTGATCTTTAAGAAACCCATTACACTATTCTTCACAACAGCTGTACTAGTTTTCACTCCCATCAGCAGCATATGAGAACTCAATGTCTTTACATGCTTGTCAACTTGGTCCTTTTGGTTACTCTGTCCTGATGGATAAGATGTAGCCTCCCAACCATCTTTCCACTCATTGGCTACACTGAGTGTGAACTTTCCTAACTCCTGTGGTTCTTTCCAGAGAAGGGTTCAGGCTCTTACCGTGTTGATAATCAACAAGGCCTTCTTCAGGGCTGTGTAGCGCTCCTCTGAGTACTTGAATAACTTCTTGATGATATTTTCCTTACGAGACTGGTTTCTAGAGTCAGTGCTACAAAGAGGAGCAGGAGAAAACCAGGAAGGATATTGGACTTGTTCTTGGTGTAAAAAGCAAGTGCCCTACAACTCTCATAGTACTGGCTTTGCAGGGGCTCTTTCTTCAAATATACAGCGGCAGGCCTATTTGCTACTAGGTGCGGGAAGACAGAGAACTGTCCTAGAGGAGACGTGCACAGCCATCCGTCAGCTGTGCTGTCCTGCTCCCCACTGCCCCCAACCCTGAGCAACCCTAGTCAGACATCTTTCAAACCCATGAATTTGATCTCACAAAAAGGCCAGGAAGGAAACCAGAGATTGCTGACCACCAGGACCCTGGGGCAGGCAGTAAGCTGCAACACATCGGTCCCACAGCAAATGTTCATACATCTGAGGACATGCAAAGCCCCAGCCTCTGCCCTCCAGTGACTATGCCATGGCCACTTGCACCCTCAGGACTTTTTGTCCTTTCTCACCTCTAACTTTTGACCCTGAAGCTCCATCAACCATATGAGTGTTCTTGGAGGCCATGGCTATCCACTTTGAAAGCTAACGCTTCCTTGTAAATTCTCATCAGAAAGTGAGGCCCCTGTATGGTGCTCTGAATAAAAATGACCTCCGTAGGCTCATATATTCAAATGTTTGGTCCTTAGTTGGTTGAACTCTTTGGGAAGGATTAGGAGGTGTGGCCTAGTTGGAGGAGGTGTGTCCTTGTAGGTGAGCTTTGAGGTTTCAAAAAGCCCATGCCATTCCCAGTTAGCACTCTCTCTTCCTCCTACTGTGGATAAGGATGTGAGCTCTCAGCTACTGCTCCAGCACCATGCCTGCCTGCTGCCATGCTCCCCACCATGATGGTCATGGACTCTAACCCTCTGCAACCATGAGCCCCAAATAAATGCTCTTTTTTATACGTTACCTTGGTCATGGTGTTTTGTTACAGCAATTGAAAAATTAGATACCCTGTAATAAAATTCGGTTATGGGCCTTCCTTTCCTTGCTGCTCAATAGATATCTTCTATTCCCACAAGGTAGGACATGATAGTGGATGGTTCGTGTATGGGACCATTCTCACACTTGTTGGGGATTTGATTCAGTGTCTATACAGCTCTTCAATAACACACCTACTATTACCCAATGGTGGATGGTTCATGTATGGGACCCTTCTCACACTTGTTGGGGATTTGATACACTGTCTATACAGCTCTGCAACAACACACTGACTACTCCTTTGCAAAAATGTATTCTAGCTCTGTGGCTCACATGACTAACTGGAAGAGAGTGTCGTGAAAGTTAGACTGTATTAGTGTAAGCAGACACTGGGCAAGCAATCCCCATTGACTTATTGTTACAGATATCAGGCATGGTGACAGGTCCTTCTCCATTGTGGGAAGACCTCTTGCACCTCTGGTCTCCCTACCGTAGACTTCACCAGACATCATCGCCTCCTCCACCATGTCAATTAAAAATGTCCTGTGAGATTTCCAAGAGCCTCCTAGGAGGTGCACTGCCCCCACTGGAGGACTGCTGTTTTAAAGCTAGTGAAAGCCAGCAGCTGGACATGGTGGCACACATCTGTAATCCTACACAGAAAGATGATAAGTTCAAGGTCAGCCTAGGTCACACAGTGAGGCCTTGTCTCTGATTTTTTTTAAAAAAAATGCCACAAATAAATAACACTTTAATTTTATCCTGGATAGCCCTAGACAGGGTGCTACCAGACAAGAAAACTGTAGCAAAATGAAAGTGACTGCTTAAGATACATGCTCACAGCTGCCTCCTCACAGCAGGTCAGGAGGACTCTGGATACCTAGAAAGCTGAAAGCCAGGGAGGTCATTAAATATCCCTGAGTCCTCAGGGGGGACAGGCCCCAAGAAAGCAGAGTGAGAACTGACTCTGTGGTGCATTTTGCTTTGCAAAAAGGCTGAGCACTCTCAATGCACCTGACAAAATTATATATTTGTTAAAAAACAAAACAAAACAAGAAAAACAAAACCAAAAAAACAACAACACACTTTGTCTATTTTCTTCATGGCTCATGCATGGTAATCAGTAAAGTTCACACAGAAGTGACTCCTGGGAGACAAAGTCTAACTTCTCAGGTGTCATCTTAGTCCTTGATTTGTTTTATACTTCTGAGGTGCCTCTATAACTTCCAGTTGGAAGGTACAACAGACATTACCAGGGAACAAACACTGGTGCCCAAGGCAAGAGACTCCCAAGACTGCCGCACGCCAGCAGAGCAGCAGGAGAGCAGGATATCTCCCTTCCCACAAAACACACAGCAGGTGCGTGCTTGTACACAGTCTCCCGGGGACACACTTGGAGTTGAGGGACCCCTGTGGGCCGGTGCTCTGTGTGCTGGGGGAGCTTTCGAGCTCTGGGTGTGTGGCCCCACCGGTCTTACCCAGGCTCCTTTTTCTCTAGAAACTGGAACAAGAATGCCATCCCCACTGTTTAGGGATACTTTAAGCAAGAAAAGTGAATGCAAAATTATTTCTGAACTCTAAAACGCTAGGTGAAAGTTTACAATTAGTCAATGGAGACAGTTGGTCATTGAATAAATGAAAAACAAAAAAGAGTTTGCATGTTCTCTGACCCAATGCACATTGCAGTTTGGAAACTGGTTTTAAACATACCTGCTTCTCTTCTTCAGAGGAGTTGCCTTAATGACGTCCAACCCCTGCCGCTCATAAAATGTCGTTAAAAACTGCTTCCAATTGACTTTCGTGGTGGTTTTAAGTCCAAATCTGCATGAAACAAAAACAACAACAGTTTTTCCTGTAATACCACATGGATTATTATTCACTTAATACTGAGTCGAAACCAGCTACTATGAATTTATATGAAGTTTCAAATCTAAGACAAACAAAATCATTCTGTAAAATAGCACCACGGATTGATTCTTTAAAAGCAAGGGGACATCAGAGGATCTTAACACCCTGTGTCGCCACATTCCATCAGTGGTGGCAAGTTCTGAAGGGAGACACAAAGGGATTCAGTTAAAATTCTGATGTTCATGAAATACTCTTTTCGAACTCATTACTTGAAGAATTCAGTGACCTTGGTCGGCAGGATGATGGCTTTTAAAGGGCAGGTGACCTTAGCGTTGTGGCCTGTCATTATTTACTGTACATAGCAGAGAGGATGGTACAGTGGTCAGGGTAGACCTTGCAGGCTGGGGGATAGCTCAGTGGTAGGGTATTTAATTAGCATTTGCAAGGCCCTGGATTTAAACCCCAGGCCTGCAAAATAAATAGCAGTAATGATAACAAGTACAGACCTTGAGATGGAAGGGCACCCTTGCTGCATGGTCAGCCCAACACCAGCATATGAGCCTTTCCTTATAGTGGAGAAAGCCACTGACGTGCAGTAGTGGGGCACTGTGGCTAAGAAGCTATGAGCCAACACATGCATGGGGCTGCAGGAGCTGGAGAACCTGGGCTTCCAAGGGTCCTGCTCTTACCTACACCTTAGCCTGCATTGGGCATCTCCTGCCACACATCAGGATGGTGTTTATGACACTAGAGGCACCAGACTTAAGGTCTTTGCCATGGCAGCAACATAAACCGGTACACAAAGGGTTTTTTTAAATTATTTATTTTTGAGATTAATATTACATCATTTCCTCCTCGTTTCTCCCTCCAAACTTTCCCATTTACCCTTTCTTGCTCTCTCTCAAGTTCATGGCCTCATTTTTTTTTCATTAGTAGTTGTTACATGCATATACATGTATGTATATACATATACATTCCTAGATATAACCTGTCCGGTCTGTATAATGTTACTTGAATGTATGTTTTTAGGGTTGACCATTCGGTAGGGTTGACCATTGGATAGCCAGTTGGTGTGCTCTTCCCTGGGGAAGACTGTTTCTCCCACTCTTAGCACTCCTTAGTTGTCTGTAACTCTTTGTGTAGGGTTGAGACCTCGTGGGCTTTCCCCCACCCACTTTGGCATGTCTATCGTTGTCCTGGTTCAGCTCATGCTTAGGCAGTCAACGCCTGCACCTGAGGCGCTGGGAACATTGCGGAAGAGAGGGAGGAAAGACTGTAAGAGACAGAGAACTGGGGAGTTTGCTGTGAGACTGTGTCTCTGGGTAATGTCAGAAGCTATGCCCACAAAGTCTCACCGGTATGATAGCATAATTACAGCTTTAGTAAGAATAAATAACTGAAAAGCTGGTCAAAAGTGCGTTTCTAAATTGACGTGGTCCTGTGAGTCAGGGTCCCCAAATCATGGAGTTAAAGATGCCAGTGGGAAGACCCTAGAGTGAGACCAAGTACAAATCTCTGTCCCTTCCCTTGCTGGTGTAGACACCTTCGAAAAGTGGCTTCCTGTACTAACTGTCACCTGTGAAACCACAGCAGCGATGGGCAAGGAGGCTCTTAAGGGATAAAGGCGACAGATGCGGTGCAGGGTGGGTAGCACTCAAGTGTCTGATCATGCATAACCTCAGCTTCCTGTGTGGGTCAAACACTAATATCACACATCCCTCCATAGCCGGAGGACAAAGAGCCCACACAGAAACTTCACAGCCGAGATGCCAAAGCCGCACAAGGCAGGCTGCTTTGCTTTACAAATCTGCATTGAAAAACTTGAATTCTTCACTTACAGCAGTGGTTCTAACTTTCTTAATGCTGCGACCCTTTAATACAGCTCCTTACGTTGTGGTGACCCCCAACCATAAAATTATTTTCATTGCTACTTCATAATTGTAATTTTGCTACTGCTGTGAATCATAATGTAAACATCTGTGTTTTCTGATGGCCTTAGGTGACCCCTGTAAAAGGGTTGTTCAACCCCCAAAGGGGTCACAACCCACAGGTTGAGAATCACTGGCTTACATAGATGCTATTTTAAAGTACAGAAAGCAGAGGGGCTTTTGGCCTGCTGTGAGTCCGCTCTCAGCACACGGGGTAGAGCGAAAGATGCCTGCCGTGGTTCTAAAGCTGAACCAAGTGACCAGGCCTCGCTCTGGCCTTAATTTCACTCACTTCTGGGTGTTTTCTTTCATTACTGTCTGCAAAAATACCTTGAGGACCGTCACCCCTCACAGCTGTTCACTGTGTGGACAAGAGCAACCTGAAGGAGTGATTATTGTCTTTGTCCCAGAGGTTTGCAAACCTGGGCAACATCTGTGGACAGAGGGTTAAGATCAGGTGTGGCATTTGACCCCAAACCTTCACTTGTGATGAAGTGTCCACCAGTCTGTGGTCACCATGTTCTGCACGAACTACACCTAAATCTGCCATAAGGCATCTTTAGGACAAGGATGCCTGTGTTGTATTCCCATCTGCTACATCACTGTATGCAAATCAGTTTTCTGCCAACCCTACCTCCCACTGACTGACTGTGCCACCTGTGGCAGCAGGCTGGGCCTCTGGTGCAGCAATAGCTCACTGCAGAAATGCCATCATCACCAGACACTGGACAACTGGTGCCTGTCTCCACCATAAATATTCCAAACGAGAGTGAGGCTGGCTGGTCATAAAGGGTAGGGATGTGGGGGGAGGGCTACTGGTTGGCTTGAGACAGGGAGATCCAGCCCTCACTAAGAGCCTCTGTTCAAAGTTAAAAACTTCTGAGAATGTTAGTTGCATGTTGAAGCTATGATCTATGTGCATGTGCACACACCCATACCCACCCCCACCCACCCACCCACCCCCACACACACACACCTTGATGTGATCCGTTTTGTGCTCTTCAAACAATTTGAACTGTGGGGGACAAGCCATCAGTCACTTGAATGGCTGTTGTCAGATCTCTTCCTGTGCCTGGCTGCCCCAAGTGGGAGCTCTGGCTAACCAGACCCTGGAAAAACAACTAGACTGCCTCCAGAAGAGCCAGCTGTTCAAACTCGTCCACTGTCGCTCTGAGGGACACTTCAGGCCAGCACTGGAACTGACGCCCTGGCTCCTGCTCCAGACAGACACAATGGCATCAGCCATCCAAAGCTCTGTGCAGGGTAACAGGTCTCCAGGAATGCTCCAGGCCCGCAGCTCCAGTGTGGACTGATGAGACACCCGGCCTCATGAACTAAGCGGCTACCAAGTTCTTGGCTTCTTTGGTGTAAGACAGCCATTGCTGGATTACCCAGACCACATGATGCAAGCCGCTCTAATAATCCCTTTTAACAGATAGCCGTTTCGTTCTAGCTCCCTTAGAGAACGCTGCGTAAGTCATCAATATTACATATTTTCATGTCAAGGTGTGCTGTTTTAAAAGACTGATGCAGAAAAGCCACACAGTGGCCATACTCTACACAGAACAGAACTTGACAAAACTCAACACACTCAGTAGGAATAGAAAAGAAATTCCTTATAAACCAACGAGGACATCTACGGAAAGCCTGTGCCTGTCCTGATGTGCACAGGATTAGGAGCCGGGGAGAAGGATGACAGAGAGGAAACCTGCCTCAGCCAGTGCAAGGAGGCAGGAGAGAGATAAGATGCACAGGGACTGGGATGGTGGAAGACACAGAGAGACGGTCAGGACTCGTGACCGTCAGACTAAGATAACATCAGGCGTCTGTAACAAAACTCTAGACCAGTAAGTCAGTGGACTCACTAAACACACACTGTTCAGATTTAATGAACATTTTTACTTGTATTTGTGTGGGAGAAACAACAGCTCAGTGGTTAAGAGCACTGACTGCTCTGACAGAGGACCCGGGTTCAATTCCCAGCACCTACATGGGGGCTCACAATCATACGTAGCTCCAGTTCCAGGGCATCCGGTACCCTCTTCTGGTCTCCATGAACATCAGGTACACATGTGGTGCACAGACATACAGGGAGGCCAAATGCCCATCAGCATAAAATAAAATAATAATAATAATTTAAAATCACTTGAATTTCTAATTATTAGCTACAAATAGTTGGCATTATAATTTTTTTTTTCTTTTTGAGACAAGAGTCTCACTTTGTAGCCCAGGCTGGCCTGGAACTCACAGAAATCTATCTGCCTCTGCCTCCCAAATGCTGGGATTAAAGGCATGCACCACCACATCCAGAAATTAATTTTTAAAAATTCTATGTTTAATTTTTTTTAAAATTCTGGAGAGATGGCTCGGCTGTTAAGAGTGCTGGCCACTCTTTCAGAGAGCTCAAGTCTGGTTCCCAGCACCCACATCGGGAGGCTCACAACCACTTCTAACTCCAGCCCCAGGGGTCACATGCCTTCTTCTAGCCTCCAAAGGCACTGGACCAATGGGCACACACCTACCCCCCACACATACACATCATTAAGAGGAAATCTTTTTAAAAACACCAACGCAATTGTATTGGTGTGTGTGTGTGTGTGTGTGTGTGTGTGTGTGTGTGTGTGTGTGGTAGCGGTGGTGGGAGAGGGTGGCTGATTACAAAGGGCAAGAGTAAAAGCCGCAGTTGTCTGTCTCAACCGAGGGAGCAATCCCACAACGCACCCTTGCCTAAACCCATCAAACTACACAGTGGAGAACGGAATAGAAGTTAGACTTCACTAGAGCTAGGGGAAAGGGGGTGAACACAGAAAGTGAACAACGTTCATGAGCACACTTAAAAAGGAGCCACATAAATATTTTTAACAGAAAACAATGGGCTGACAAAAGGGCTCAGGGGGAAAAGGCGCTTGCTGCCTGATGGTCCAGGTTCAATCTCTGGAATGGAAGGAGAGAACCGATACCTTCAAGTTGCCCTATGACCTACACACACACACACACACACACACACACACACACACACACACACACACACTCACACTGAGAGGGGGGGACAACATCAGGAGATGAAAAACAGGCAAATCAAAACACGAGGCTATGCTGCTGACTATCAATTAGCAAGAATTCCAAAGCCCTGTGTTAAACGCCTGCCAGGATGCTCCTGAGCCTCCCCTGCAAGAATAAATTAACACCTTTCTGCGGTGCATTTTAGCAGTATGTAATATAAACCTTAAAATGGTTCAAGCCCTTTGACTTGAGGGATGACAAGATGCATTTCAGCTTCTTAAATAGAATGAAAATGCTTCTGATGCAATATTCTGTGAGAAAACAGACCGTAATTATACCTCAGATGTTTCCGGCTAAGAATACATGTGAGTATGTATAGATGAGTGCGTGTACTCACAGGTTCTGAAATGGAGTAGAAGACGTACTAGCAACAGCTATCTCTGGCTGCATGAGCAGTGGCTACCACTAGCTATTATGAGCCCAGGTAATCTACTTTTTCCTCTACGGTTTCCTCGTCTCCCTGTTTGGAACACGCATGGCTCTATAATTAACACGAATAAACACAGCTTTCAGAAACAGAACATGCTTTCCCTAGGATTTCCACGGAGAGCACTATTAACCCAAGTCACAAAGAGACAGTCATCCTCCACACGGGGCTGTGGATCAAACCCTGGGTCTTGAACATACAGACAGTGGGCCATATTCCTGAAGCTGACTTTTGTCCTCTCTCAGGTACTCGTAGATTCTTTACTGCTCCAGGCAACCCCTGCTCTGGACCCTGAGGTGAGAGCCAACACCCTGCTCCCTGGTTTCCCTTCCCTTGGGATCAGAGTGGAGACTTAGGACAGCAGATGCATCCACCATGCAGAGGAAGAAACACCGGACGCATCACACTGCTCAGAGTTGCTTGGCTGGACAGCGGCGACTGTCAAAGGTGTCAGCAAACAGTGGCAAGAACAGACTGGTCACGTGGGTCCGGGCTCCTGAGGGCTTCACTAGGAGGACAGGAGCAGGAGTTCCGTGCAGAATCCAGCACATGTACAGCAGTGATGGGAACAGGAGGAAGCCAGCAAAAGGAGAGGCCAGAACCGCCATGGCTGACACTGTCCCCTCTCTGGTGCCTAAAGCTTCGACCTTGTCCCACTTCCCCTCTCCAGTCACTGTCACCCTTTGGGCGGCCTTGTCTGTGCCCCCTGCCTGTGAAACCAGCCACAGAGCCTGGGAGCTGGGGGGGGGGTCTACACCTGTGCTGCTGGCCTTGACTCTGCTTCCTCGGAGTCTCTCAACAGCAATACCGTAATGAGTATCACACGTTCTCTCTCCCGCCTTCAACTCCACTGCACTCCCTCCTACATACGGCAAACCTGGAAGGCCCTTCCCTCCACAGAGAGTCCAGGGTGACTGGTGTCCTAGGTGTACACAGGGCCTTCTGCCTGGCCCTCTAGCTTCTCAGCTCTGTGCTCTCAAGCCGAGTGCATGTGGCCCATCCATGGGTAGTCCTCTGGCTCCCACCAGGTTTTCTGATACCTGGGCATGAGCTGAGAGGCAACCACAGTATGTATTGCTTGGCTTCATTGTCAAGACAGAGACCATGTTTCTTTGGGCTCCTGCTGCTGTGAGTTGAAGGAGTCACCACACACCACTGAATGATCAGATGCTTCATAAATATGAGGATTTGTGGCCATAAAAAAGTGCCCATAGGGTGCTTAGGTAAGACCAAAGGACAGCCAGGTATGCTTGGCTCTGGAGATCTACACAGAAAGCCCCAGGCAGAGTGAATAGATGCTGGAGTTGACCCTTTTATGTAGGAATGTGTGGCCTTTGCCTGAGACACAAACACAGCCTAGCACTCAGACCCAGAGTTCCTGGATCAAGGATGCCTCGGATACCCATGAAAAGCAAGCTTGCAAGACAGCCAAGACTACAACTGAGTTTCCTCCCAGCCTTGTCCAGATGCTCCAGGGCATCTCATTCAAGCCAAGCAGGTCTCTCCACCATGGACCAAGGTGATTGCACTAAGAAAAGACACTCCAAGCAGCTGGGGTGTCAACAAACAGGGCTCTGATGGATGATGACCGTGGAAAGCCACAGAACCAGCCAGGATGATGACCGTGGAAAGCCACAGAACCAGCCAGGTTGATGACCGTGGAAAGCCACAGAACCAGCAAGGATGATGACCGTGGAATGCCACAGAACCAGCAAGAATGATGACAATGGAAAGCCACAGAACCAGCCAGGATGATGACCGTGGAAAGCCACAGAACCAGCCAGGATGATGACCGTGGAAAGCCACAGAACCAGCCAGGATGATGACCGTGGAAAGCCACAGAACCAGCCAGGATGATGACCGTGGAAAGCCACAGAACCAGCCAGGATGATGACCGTGGAAAGCCACAGAACCAGCCAGGATGATGACCGTGGAAAGCCACAGAACCAGCAAGAATGATGACTGTGGAAAGCCACAGAACCAGCAAGGTCTGTTGGGTAGCGCAGAGGCTCACAGAGGTGATGGGTGAAAGCCAAATCCATTTCCCAGAAGGCCCCTTGAGAATACAGGCTTATCCTGTAGTTGCTACACCAGCTCCAAAATATATCATGGAGATCTGGATTGTTGGTCAGTGTGGAGCCTTTGCACTGACTGGTGTCTGAGATAAGAGCAATAGTGACAAGATAAGCCAGGAGGGGTCAACACCTCACACTGGGTTGCTGCTGAAGAGTGAAAAGATGTGGGCTGGTTCCTGCCATGTTTCCACTGAAGTCATCTGGTTGGCTAATGCAACAGCTACTTGGGCCTGGGACAATGACTGTGGATTACTCTATGTGGAGTGAGGTAATGATGCCAGTCACACACAGAAGTCCACAAGGCCCTGACATCTCCTGGGCAGTTGTGAACAGAGTGACTGGCAATTTTCCAGAGCCTCACAGCAAAGGTTCCTTCCCATGGCAGGGACAGCAGTAGACCTTCACGTTGCCTTAGAACTGCTGACCCACCTGCTTTTTGTGGGAATAAAATGTGAAGGGACTCTGACACTCACAGAGTAGTGCCTTGTTCTCATGGGCCACAACCATCACACTGGACACTTGTAAGAAGTGAATAATTGTGGGGGCCATTTTCAGTATGAGTTGCTCTTAGAACTCCTCAGAGAATCACGGGTAAGCAGGAGGCATGAGGCCCATCTTCCCCAGTGGGCAGCCAGCACCTGCTTCTCTAAGCTCTGTCAGCTTACCCTAGGTTACATGCAGTCTGTTATGTGACAGGTCACGGGTCAGAAAAGGAGGGACTCTCCAGCCCCAGGATATGTGTTAGATAAAGTTTTGTGACCTGAACCAATAGGATAAGGAATCTGGGGAGGGGGCAGAGTTAGACACTGAGAAGATTGTGCCTCCTAGAATAACTCATGACAAGGAATTCAGGGGTTAGAGAGGTGTGATTGGGAAACGAACACCATCATTTTGTGCCAGCTCAGGTTCACTGGCCACTTTTCCCTGCTCTTTAAGCTGATTTCAACTTTGCCAAGTCACAAAGCAAACTGCTTTGCTTTCTCTACCCTACGTCTCCTGTACTCTCACTATGAAGTAAGGATCATTGAATGAAGGAAAAATTACCCTGGAGGCTATAAAGAGATGGGAGTCCAAAGGGGTGGAGAGGATGCCATGAAACTCAAGGGCTCCATCATCCTGAAAAGTGCCTAGGGACTTGGGGTCTTGGAGGTCTGAGTCGTGCTGGTTGGAATTGTCCCTTTAGAGTCTGCTGGTTCTTGTGCCACCAATCACAAGGGGACGCATGCTGGAGTGGTTCCCCGGGTTGGTCCAGTGATTCTGATCATTTGCATAAGGAGGCATCTTTGCTGGGCAGTAGAAAGCAGTTGCAGATGGTCTAGGAAGGAGGGAGCCTGCTAACCAAGACACCCCATGCCACTGCCTTTCACTTGTTCCTGGTCAAGGGTGACTGTGAACAGAGCAGCTGGGAACACTCAGGAATGGGTGCTTAGGAGACAAAGTCAGACAAGATCTGCCCAGGTGAACACAGACCATGCTGATAAGATCAAAGATATTTAGACCATGTCTGGTTTCCCATGATGCTCTGAGTCCAGGGCAGACAGTAGTCAAAGATGCCTTCAGCTAAAACCAAGAGAGATGTGGGCACAATTCTGTGGACCAAGTGACCCAGCACTGCTCCTCACAGACACTCATGATTCTCCACTCCTAGCCCAGGCCCCTAGTACAGGTTACTCACAGTAAAATCCAATATGGCTTCCCCTTTTAGGGATGGATTCATCCTAAGTCTTTAACATTCACCATTTAAACTGAAGAAACAGGGTTAGGAACAAATAAAACTGACAGCCTGGGGAGCCAGCGTTCTCTCCAAAGCCATAATGGAGAATAAATGGGCTGTCTCTGTTCAATGGGTAGGCCACTCCAGACGGGATCTACGGAGAAATGTTTGCGCAGAGTAGAAATCTAAACTGATTGTAACAGTACAGGGAATACAGGTTGGGTCAAGTTATGAGCAATCATTTAAGAGCTGGCAGATCAAAAGCAGCTGGGTAACAGGGATTGCTGTCAGGCCTTGTGACCCGAACCCCCACGGTGGAAAGGGATACTGACTCCAGCAAGTTGTCCTCTGACCTCTACATCTGCTGTCCAGTGAGCACGCAGGCAAGTGTGCATACACACCACACACACACACACACACACACACACACACACACATGCACGCGTGTGTGCGTAAAAAAATTATGGGTGAGCTATTTTAAAAACAATGGAGAGAGAAAGGATAATTTAATAAGCAGCAACAGGAAAATAAATCATCGATTTGGAAAAATTTTTTTTAATTTGAATATCCAATTTCTATTACAATGGATTGAAGTGTTTAATTCTAAGAATGAGACATGGGCTAGAGCAAGCTCCTAGCCCAACCTGGGTAGGAACAATGAGTGACAAATTTTAAATGACAGAAGACATTGCGCAAGAGAAGATGGATGTGTTTGATTATATTAAAATACAAACTTTGAGATACTGAAGTATCGTGTTAATGAAAAGGAAACATCAAGGCGAGAGAGAGCTCTTACACAGACAGGTTCTCTTTTGATGCATACGTGATTATAAAGAATTAAACCTGAAGGCGATGAAATTCACTTTAAACCCTTCCGTTTGGGCCATTAGCCTACTAGGACACGAGGAAGGTTCCCACCAACAGAGGCAGAGGCACAGCAGGTTGGCACCTGGAGGCGGCCAACCTCAGTGTCAGCACCAGGAAGACAAATTAAGACAATAACAGGGCACTGCTTCGTGCCTCAGACACGATCAATATTTAAAATGATATTAACGATGTGCAACTCGGGAGAGGGAGCGAAACTGGAACACTCGCAGCACACGATGGCAATGCACACTGCTGGGGTGTTGTTCTGCAAGGACAGCTGAGCAGGCCTGCAGAAACGGCACGCGGTGATGCGTGCCCTCGGCCCACAGGAAGGTCAGCCAGCACGAAACACGCTGTGCAGTGGCAGCCACAAGAGAACCGCAGCCTAAGAAGGTGGACGGAGAGAACCGAGTCCCCAGAGCTGCCCTCTGACCCCCACACGTGCGTGCCCACCAGTCTGTCCTCTGAGCCACACAGCTGCCATCTTGGGGAGGTCAGCCACAGCCTCTGGCAAAAGGTCCTCCCGGCTGGGCTTCTTGACTGTTTGCGCCCCGACGGAGGGGCGGGGTGTTATGAGACCCTCACCTGATTGTCCAGCCCCTACCACCTGTGGTTGGCAACTCTGCCCTACCTGTACATGGCAGCGGGAGAGCTAGAGTGTATAGGAAAGACAAGCAGAGGAGGCTCCGTCTATGTGGGTAAGGGAGAGCCCTCATCCCTGCGGGATAAAGGCTTTTCAGGCGCTGCCTGTTGGGGTAGGCACACCCACACTCCTGCACGTCACCCCTCACCTACGCTCTGTGGGAAGCCCTAGAAACTCACTGGTTCCACAGAGTGAACTTCAGCAGAATCATGCCTTGGTTTGTCCTTGGGACCTTAGAAGAAGAGGGAAACAGAAGGAATTTTAGCAACAAGAACAGGGGCAGAAGTGGGGAGAAGAGAATATCTCCAATCTTCAACAAGTTAATCTTAAACCAACCAAACAAACAAAAAACAAACAAACCACTAAGAAGAACAACAGACAGTATCAGCAGCAAAGATCAGAAGAGAAATACATCCGAGTCTAGACAACGATAGAAAAAAAAGATCATGAAGCTAAGAGGTGAGTTTCTGAAAAGTTAAACAAACAAGACTCCTGTTAGCTAGACTAAGGAAAACAGACGATTAAAAAAAAAAAAAAAAAAAGCCTGGGAAAGCAAGGCATAGTGGTACATGACTCCAACCTTAGAGTTCAGGACACTGAGGCTGGAGGAGTCTGAGTTTGAGGTCAGCTGGGCAATTCTGTGAAATCCTGCTAGGAAAAAAAAAAAACAACAAAACACCTTTTCAAAAACTTGGCCAGTAGAAGACACATGACAAACACTAGCTAGAAAAGTAGCACAGTGTTTCAATACTAGATAAGACTGGAATTCCGTGACTTTTGTGAGAGATGGCCACACATCACCTTCAGGTCTACGCACAGGGGACACAGGGGACTGTCCCATATCTGAAATGCTGTTTGTTTTGGGATTGCTTTGAGCTTTGGAATACTTCCATATACAGTGCGGGACCTCAAGCCTAACGCAAACTGTCCACGTGTTTCATATTCTCTTACAACCTTGAGGCTCCATGACGCAGGACTCCTGTGAGCTCGCACTTTGACTGGGACCCTCGAATGTCGTGTCAGGGATCAGAAAGTTTCAACTTGAGAACCACTTCAAAATTTGGATTTCCTTTCTAAAATTTCGTATTGCATATGTGGATGGTGGGGGCATGCCTCAGTGCATGTATGGAGGAGGTCAAAGGCCAACCTGGTGAAGTCAGCCCTCTCCTTCCACCGGCAGGTGGGTTCCAGGGATTGAAAGCAGGTCATTCGTCAGGCTTGAACAGCAAGTGCCTTTACCCACTGAGCCATCTCCACAGCCTGGAATTTGGATTTTCAGGCTGGAGATGCTCAACCCATACATAAATCAGGAGGCAGACACTGGTGCTGTGCCCCTGGGGATTCTGGGTGAGTACAAAAAGGGGCCTCAGGAAACTCTGGGTCTCTGAAGAGAAGCCTCTACCAAGAGAACATGGTGGCCACTTGCATCCCTAACATGCTCACTTCGTGCGTGCATGGTACTCATTGCTTGGCAGGTCACCCCAGCTGGGATCTAGCCATTGTCTATTTCAGCATTTTTAGCACCTAGCACTGTGTCTGGCAGAGGAAGGCGCTCGGTAAATGTTAGCAGAATGACATTTCATGCATTCATTAAAATGATAATTTCCAAGAATATGAAGCCAATAGGAAAGGTGTCTAAGACAGCCATTTCTATTTTTAAAATCAAAGCAACACTGTAGGTGTACCTGACTACAAATGGAAAAGTTTCTTATTTGTGTGAATGAGGGCGTGGGCCAATAAAGTATTAGGCAAGGGGGGGCATCTCCTAGCTGTTCCCATTATTCCTATTGCATGACTTACGATTTTGAGACTGAGAAGGTGCTCTTTATGACCTCTAGCTTTCTGGGAAATAAGTCCTGAAGTTGGTCACAACACAGCTGCTTTCTGAGCCATGGAGCCACTCACTGGGACTAATTTGCTACTTGCTTTGGAAATCCTGGGTGGGGTCCCTCTCTGCCATGTGTGGTGCCATCAGAGTGCCCCGGGTGGTGCTGGGCATCTTTTCTAGACAAGCTCAAGGCAGCTCTCGTCACCCATGGTCACTCAGGACACGTGCTTCCATCTCTTTGCCTTGGGAGGAGGCACTTTGTGTGACTTAGACAAGAAAACAAGACTATTTCTGAGCAATATTTTTGTCTCTATATGCCACACTCCCACCTGCATGGCACAAGGGTTCCTTGCAGAGATCGCCAATCCTGATGTGAGGCAAGGGGTAAGGAGACTGGGCATTTTTATCATCCCAGAAAGCAAAAAGACTCTCAGAGACCATGATGGCCCCAGCAACAAGGCACAGGCACCAGCGTGAAAAGGCCCCGCCAGCGCTGGGCATGGTGGTACAGTCAGTCATCCCAGCACTCAGGAGGCTGAGGCAGACAGGTTTCAAGTTCAAGGCCAGCCTGGGCTACAAAGTGAGACCCTGTCTGAGGACATAACAAGGAAGAAGAAGGAAAGAGAAGGAAGAAGGCAGGGAGAGAAAATAACTGTCATGAATTGGAGTGCATGAAATACATTTAAATTTGAGAATTCATAATAATTAAGAAAAGGCTATTAGGAAAAGATTCCCATTGCTCTCTGTGGAGGAGGCTGGTGAACCAACTCCTTATTTTGAAAAGCAGCCACAGACGGGCCAAGCCAACAGCGTTTCTTTGCGAATTGTTTTGATTTGTGTGGGACGTGAGCAGGCTACGCACACATGTGGAGGTCACAGGACTTCGGTGGCACTCTTTGCCTTCCACCTTGTTGGAAACAGCCCCTTGTTCACGGCTGCATACGGCCTGAGAGCTTCCCAGGATTTTCTGGCATCCTCCCATCTCACCATAGCAGTACCGGGTTACAGATGCATGCTCCCGAGTCCAGCTTGATGCGGGTTCTGGCGGTCTGAACTCAGGTCCTCAGGCTTGCATGGCGAGTGCTTTACACACTGAGCTGTCTCCCTAGTCCCCGACTTCCTTATCTAACCGTGGAGATGGTACACCCTCATCACAGAGGCACTCCAACACGGCAGAAGAGCAAACAGAATAGTACCACCGTACGGTCTCCGGGGAACTATGGGATCTACGTCTGATTGACAGTGACAGCTAACATGAACAGACACACAAGCAGCCCGCACATCCCACCAGTCGGTGGAGCAGTCATGCCTAAAGCAGGTAAATCAAACCACAGCCTCGAGTCCTCAGAGGTGCCAGTTCAGGGCCGGAGGGTGGAGGTAGGGCCTGCAGGAGGGAGAAGGGACCTTAGGGAATGGCACTGCGGGTTATAACAACCAAATCCAGGCTGTAAGAAACACTAAGGAACATTTAATCTAGCCTTGTATAAAAGGAACATGTGGGAAGGAAGCCTGCAGATTAACAGGGAATCAAGGTGTGCTGGCTGGTTTTACGTAAAGCTAACGTAAGCTAGAGTCATTTTGGCCGAATGAACTGTGGCCAAGCTTGTGGGGCATTTTCTTGATTACTGTAGGAAGGCCCAGCTCACTGCGGGTGGTGTCACCCCCTAGGCTGGGGGTCCTGGGTGCAATAGGAAAGCAGGAGCTGAGGCCAAGGCCATGGTCCTTAAGGCTTGCTGAATCTGCTTGCTGGGGGGCTCTCAAAGCTGGGGACTGAGCACAAGAGCAGATTTGGAGGGCTTTCTCCCTGCCTTTGCTTATGTGGGGAAATCTCAGTGGCACCAAGTTTAAAGCACTGACTGAAAAAATAAACGAGGTTCTTCTGTGTTGTCCCGGCGATGTCTGGGGGAAAACTTGTCAAGAAGCAATCAGATTCTTACCTTTTCATTAACTGGATAAAAATCCTTCTCGGTAGCCGGTATACAAAGGTGTCAAGGACAACCTTCATGTAATTCAGAGAGACGTAGCCACCTTTGGAGGGGTCTCCTGCGCTCAGGGCTTTTTCGATCTTTTCATAACACTTTGAAAGCTGCAAGGAATTAAAATTCGAGTGTTGCATTCAGCCAAGTCAACATCCTGGAGCCATCCAACCATGCCATTTTTGTTTTTCTTTTTAAACCAGAACCTCCCCACATTTCTGTCTCCGAAAGCTGATCAAAAAGGGTTACTGTGGCATGTACTGAACCTCAAATGTTTAATTGATGAGCTCACTACAAACAACACCCTGCTCACAGCTGACAAGTTTCTCAGGGAGGGGCAGCAAGAACGATGGCTTTACCTCCGACTACAGCACTAAAAATACTCCACAGCTCTGCCAGTGTGGTGCATCTTAATACGCTTCCGGCATTCCCTACCGAGAGCCCATGCCATGTACTTCTGATAAGTCAAGCCATCAGATTTGCAAGCTGGGAACATTTTATTAAAAATAGAAGTTGCCTTTGTGGTGTGAAAATTGATTAATGTAAGGATTATATAAACATAATAGACAATGGACACCTCATAAATCATGGTTTTAAAGAGGGGGGGAATGGTTATAAGAGAGTCAACCGATTTTCTCCTGGGACTCCAAGGATGCAGTGAGTTGGTTCAGAGCTGGTTTTCATGACTCATAAAAACACTGTGAACGCTGGTTATCATTTATGGAACACTGCTATTTATTATTGGCTGATAACTATATTTATTTTCAACCATCTCAGTTTGTCTGAATTCAGTTTTTCCTGCTAAATGGAAAATAGAATAACCACCAATTTGGTGTAAGAGGTAACTTTCTTGAAAGGTGTCTGGAAATGGACACACATGTACAGGAGTCTCCATCCACCCAGGGAATAAGAAGTAGGCTTGGAGATGCTCCTGAGTGGGCACAGCAGTAAGGAGATCTTTACAATCCTGGGAGGGATTAGAGGGCTGAGAAGGCGACTCGATGCACAAAGCCCCTCGACCAGAGTGAAATTTCTGAGACCCACAGAAAAAGGCAGATTCTGTGGGTGCAATCCCTGAGACCCACATAGAGAGCCAGATTCTGTGACATGCGTTTGTAATTCCAGCACTCCTACAGAGAGGTGGGAGGCAGAGACGGGAAAACTGGTCCAAGATTATGGGCCAGAGAGCAGTGACAGACTCTGAGTCAATACAATGGAGGGGACAACCAACTCCCAAAATTGCCCTCTAACTTCACACACACACACACACACACACACACACACACACACAGGTGTGCACATGCATGCACTCATGCACGTGCGCACACACATAAATAAATTTTAGAATTCTAAAATTATTTAGAGATCCAAGTCTCTTAGAAAGGGCCTAAGCTTCCAAGAAAAAATTAATACATGCCGGGGCAGTGGTGGCTCATGCCTTTAATCCCAGCACTCGGGAGGCAGAGCAGGTGGATCTCTGTGAGTTCGAGGCCAGCCTGGGCTACAGGGTGAGTTCCAGGAAAGGCACAAAGCTACACAGAGAAACCCTGTCTCGAAAAACCAAAAAAAAAAAAAAATAGCATTAATACAAACTTCAGCAAGTTCACCTACTTCTTCCATGAGAGAGAGCTTCATCTGAGCTCCTGCCTCAGGGAAGACTCACCCAGAGAAGCTAAAACACCCTGTGATGTGCAGTCTGCATGTATTCACTGGGCTAATAAAAATCTATCTTTTTTTTTTTGAAACTGGGTCTCACTCCTTATACAGCCCTGGCTAATCCAGAATTCACTATGTAGGCCATGCTGGCCTCAAAGTCACAGAGATCTGCCTGCCTCTGCCTCTGGAGAGTGAGGATTAAAGCTTTAAGCCACCACACCCGGCTGACACGGAGTCTATCTTAACATCTCAAGGGCATGTGGGCTTCAAGAAGGCTTCTCAGAGCATGCTCTGCCATGTCCAAGAGCTTCTGGAAAATGAGTGACACAGAAAGAGTATCTAGGTGACATCTAAAACCTAAAAAAAAAACCCTCACTTTATTTAAAATTGTGAGGTTTTGTGTAAGAAAAATACAAGCAATTCAGCAAAGTATACAACGTCTCACACCCCCAGCTCTGTGCTCTGGAAGTTTCCAATGCTGTCATAATTATAGAGATAATTTTACAAATGGTGAAGCATGCCACACTTTCAGGCTGGACAGAAGCTCTTGTCACTTAGCAACGTGTGCTGAAACATTTTCGTAAGAACCAGTGCACACCAGTGTTGTTCTTTGGGGTGACATGCGGCATGCCATGACATCACCGACGGGCCGGCAAGAGTTACAGCCACCTTCCATCTTGATGCAAGTGACTCTCTGAACACCTCCCCAAGCTCATCTCAATGAGACCCCACTGTCTCTCCCCGGCACCCCGCCCTTTTCTGTCTCCGCACGCGATGCCGTGTTTACAGCTGTGTGTGTTGTATCTCATCCTTCTCTACCAGGGCTAGAGGACTTCAAGACAGAAGCACTTGGGCTAGTTTTGTTCACTAATAGTGACCCAGAATGCAGCACGGATTTGGCACGTGTCACTTAATATATCTAAAAGTGGATATGTTTTACAGTGAAAAAAAAATGTTCTAAACAAAAGTTGCAAAATATAAAAAGATGTTCCATGCCTTAGCAGAAAGACTAACAACCCTCAGAATCCCGGTGGAGGCTGCATTAGACAGGCAAATGTGAAGAACTGTGTCAGGTAGAGTGGCCCGTGGGACAGGGCTCCATATGCTTATGGTGGGCGTGCAAACGATCGTGGGCAGCAGGGTGATGCTTCAGTTAAAACAGAATCATGTTCTAGAGCATCCACTGAGACAGCAACTCCCTGCCTGGATGGCATTTCCAGGACACACAGCACGGTGCGCCACAAGCTAGGCAAGCACACGTTCATAGTGGGACCTGGTGACGCAACCCAAACGCAACCACAGGGGAACGTGTGGCCTACGGAGTGTTCAGAGGACAGACACTGGGTAGGGGGAGGTGATGTCAGCGTGCAGGGGGAGGTGACGCAGACACTATGTAGGGAGAGACGAGGACAGACACTGATCAGGGGGAGGTGACGCAGACATTGTAGGAGGAAGGATGACAGACACTGTGCAGGAGGAGCTGGGGAGGTGATGACAGACAGTGAGTAGGGGGAGGTGACACTGTTGCAGGGGGAGGTGATAACAATGTGCAGGGGAGGTGACAGACACTGCAGGGGAGGTGATGACAGACACTATGCAGGGGAAGGTGACAGGGACGCTTTGCAGGAGGTGACATGATGACAGACCCTGTATGGGGAGGTGACACAGACGCTTTGCAGGGGGGAGTGGTGACAGTGTACAGGGGAGGTGACAGACACGGATGCAGAGGGAGGTGATGACAGAAGACTCTACATCAGGAAGGAGCTGATGCAGCTTAACTTGGGTGGATCATATCCTAAGCACAGCCAGGGCCAAAACAAAGGGCTTCGCAAGTGTGCCAACACGCTCCAGGGCGGGCGGAGCAGGGGACAAATGAGCGCACGACAAGCAAGCGACAAAGGACCCCAGCTTGCAAAGGACGCCAACAAATAGTCATCTTCTGTGAAAATGTTACGCCATACAAAATGCACCAGATAAAACTAGGGATTCATTCGAAGGGTACCCTGAGATGATCAAATAGTAAGAGGTGAGGGGGTGTCAGAGCTGAGATTACGGCAACAAAAATGACTAGTACAGGAGGTAATAAAATCACGAAAGAAATGAGTGGGAAATGGGAGTCAAGCCAGGCGCTGGTGGCGCACGCCTTTAATCCCAACACTCGGGAGGCAGAGGCAGGCGGATCTCTGAGTTCAAGACCAGCCTGGTCTATAGAACGAGTTCCAGGACAGCCAGAGCTACACAGAGAAACCCTGTCTCAAAAAACCAAACCAAACAAAAACAAACAAATAAACAAAAAAGATGGGAGTCGGATGAGCACTAAGGGGGCTTGAAAGAATCTCAAAGCAGACAACTATTAAGATGACAGGGATACTGTGACCTGGAGCAGGTAACATGCTGGCCATTAGGGCAAGGATGAGCTGGTGCAAGGACACCTGGGGAAAGTACTGAAGGAGTGAGGGAGGGAAGAGGAGGAGGAGAGGAAGGGACAAGGTGTGTATGGTTTTGTGTTATGACCCAGAATATTTGTACTCAGTGAAGCCCCGGAGCTGGACATCTAAAAAGTACACCCATGTTCCAAGGAGTGACATCAAAAAGCTTCAAGCTAGGACAAAGCTCAGCTTGACTTTTACATTTCAAAGGTCAACCGAAGAACATATTTGGGGACACACAAAATCAGCTGCAGGAGAGCCATCAGGATGACCTCAGATTCCTCCCAACGGTGGCAGGTGCCAGGAGTCTGTTGGAAAGACTCCATTACGATGGAATGAAAACACAGTGCAGTCACACACAGCCAGACCAGTGCTCAGGCCTAACCATGCGAGGCACAAGGGAAGCAGAGCATCCAGGAGCCAACTACCAGATAATGAAATCCAGCCAAGCAAAAAACTACATCAAAATAAAAAAAAAGGGGGGGAAACGCCAAAAGCACTCCACTCCACTGGCGCCCACCAAATATACCTGGGTAGGAAACAAAGGCCAGACGTCTGTGGGATTACCATAACTGTACACAATGTAAACATTACCAACTACAAGAACACAACATAGACAGCAAAATCTGCGGGGTGGGGGCTGTGCAGGGGAAACACAGCAGGTGCCAGTCACTTGTCACTTGTCATCAAGTTCCACGGCAGCGAGCCAGTCCCTTCAAAAGCATCACCACCTCTTCAGCTCTGCCTGGTTTCCCTCATCCCTTTCACTGTGTTAATGTTCCTTCAGGGACTTAATATGTTGTGTGGGAAACAGACAGCCAACGTTCCGGGGTATCTTCCTGTCACTTGTGATTGACAATACCGAAGAGGGTAGTGACAGCTGGGACCCAGAGCCACACTGCTCGGACTTCCCGGCAAGTTGTGTACCCTCCTCCTGCCTTGGCCTTCTCACCTGAAGATCCACATACAACCAGTGCCTGTTATGTGGAGATTCAGTTGGTAATTGCAGGGCACCAAGGATTTGGCCTGGTGTGGGACACCCCATGAACAGGGCTAATCGTAATGTCACACGACACTGAGGCTTGCTTTACTCCTGGTAAAAATCAAAGACATTTAAATTAAAAGTGTATGTTTTTAAAGACTGTTTTGTTTTGAGACAAGGCCTTGCTGTGTAGCCCGGGTTGGCCTGGAACTCAGATTCCCCCTGCCTCAGCATCCCCAGTGTGGCACCACAACTGCCCAGCAATGGTCTTCTTGGAAAACCCTTCTTGGAAAAGCCAAGCTGATCTCATGTTCATACTGTTTTGCTGTACAAAAATACTTTTTTAAAAATACTTTTGGTCATTTGCCTGCTCACAAATGCAGTCGTCTTTCCACACGTGAACAAGGAAGAACACGAATGGAGCTCACCAAATACAGCTTGGGCTGCTCTGGGGAAGGGACTGTGGATGACTTCCTAGCTCCTGTATGTCCTTTCCAGAACAGCTCACACACTTTTTGGTGAGGGTCGTGTGTTTTGGGAAGGCCATGTTTTCTATGAAAACAATAAGGTTATTAGCCAAGATGGGAAAGCAAGCTTGGCCAATTTATTAGCAGATAGAAATGTGCTCCTTTCTCAGTCCTTTCTACCAATGCTGGCTTCGCCAGGGTTTCCTCGCTGGTTCTTCTACTGAAAAGTCCACATTAATAATTTGCAAAGTTCTGTGTATATTAGAAACAGTTATGGAGGCTGGAGGGATGGCTCAGTGGCTATGAACACTTGTACCCTTACAGAGGATCGGAGTTTAGTTCCCACACTGGGCAGCTCACAACCACCTGTAATCAGCTCTAAGGAATCCAGCACCCTCTCTGGGCTCCTTGGGCACCCATACCCAAGTGCACAGACACACATGCAAACACATACATATAAATAAAAATTAAAAAACCTTTTAAGACAGTTATTATTCATCTGTCATTTATGTTGTCATATTTTGCCAAGCTGATCTCATGTTCATACTGTTTTATTGTACAAATATACTTTTTTTAAAAACTTTTTATGCTGTCAACCTTCACCTTTTTCCTTATGTCTTTTAGGCTTTACTTCATACTCAAGAAAGACTTTCATTTCAAACTTTCAATTGTTCCCCTTGACTGGGGCTGAAGGTGCAGCTTGGTGGTAGAGGGCTTGCTCAGCATGGTCTGATGCCCAATACACAAAAATCACTTTTACCCACCTTGTTCATTCTAGGTTTACAGTAGTTACTGTGCGTAGAAATTGGGGTTGGTGAGGGCTGAAAGTTTTCCTCCCAAAATGTCTGGCTGACAGATTATCTCAATAATAATTTCATCACTAGCAATCTGCCCATGCCGTGCTTCTCTGAAATGCCTTGTACTACATGCGTGATAGTTCCTTTAACTGTCAACTTGACACAACCTACAGTCATTCACTGAGGGACTGTCTCTATCAGGTTGGCCTGTCTATGGGAGATTGTCTTAATTAAGTTCATTAATGCAGGAAGACTCAGTCCAGTGTGGGCAGCACCATTCCCTAGGCAGGAGGTTCTGAACTGTGCATGAGTGAAGGGAGTGCTGAGTACAGGTGAGCATCATGCCTGCATTTCTCTCTGCTCATGACTGCAGCCGTGATGTGACTATCTGTGTGAAGTTCCTGCCTTGACTTCCCCACAATGATGGGCTGCAACTGTAAGTTGAACTAAACCTCTTCTTTCCCAAGATGCTTTCTGCCAGGGTATTTCTCACAGCAACAGAAATGAAACCAGAATAACTGGCTGAACTGGTGGGGCACAGCTTGATCATTGTCAATTGCCTTCCTGACCCATTCTGACTGCCCAATGCCACACCAGCTCTCCATGGTCCCAACTGTTACACCTTCACAAGGTATTTAAATGCAGTAGGAGAGATCCTCAATTTTAACTTTTCAAGAGACACATATGTAGTCCAAATACAGAGACCAGAGATAATGACCAACCCTCTACCCAAGGTCAGAAGAAGAGGGTCTCTTTGTGTACTCGTTAATGACCAACCCCCACTCGAGGTCAGAAGTGGCCTCTTTATTGAGCCAAGTTTTCTCTTATGTAACATGACCAAGCTGTGCCATTCCTTTATACAGTTTCCGTATTTTATTTTAAGTTAGCCTGTGAGTAGCACAGAGGACACACTTAAAATTAACTTCTCAGGCTGCAGAGATGAGTCAGGGGGTAAACGTGCTTATTATGAATGTAAGAGGACCTGAATTCAAATCCTCTGCACCCGTGTTATAGCTGAGCATGGCCAGGTGTGCCTGTAACCACAGTGCCGGCATCTGGGGACAGGCGGATCCTGAGATCTCACCCATCAGCCAGCCCAGCCAAAATGGAGAACCTCAGGTTCAGTGACAAACTCTGTCTCGAAAAATAGATTGAAAGCAACAGAGTAAGATAGTCGACATCTTCCTCTGGCTCCCACATGCACACTCACAGGCTTGTGCACGTGTATATACACATGTACAGACAGCAAACACACTACTAGATATACATCCCACACTTGCACACCTTCCACATTCACACCTACACACCCCCACATTCACACCCCACATCTATATATCCCCACATTCACATCCCAAACCCACATACCCCCACATTCATACCCCAAACCCCCACACATTCATACCTCATACCCCAACACCCCCACATTCATACCCCATACCCACACCCCCCACACTCATACCTCACACCTCCACTCATACCACACATCTATACTCCCCACATTCACACCCCCACACCCACACATTCACACATTAACACCCCCAAATTCACGCTCTACACAGTCACACCCCACACCAACACATCCACAGATTCACACCCCACATCTACACACCCCACATTCACACCCCACACCCACACATCTCCACATTCATAGCCCACACCTACAGATCTCCACATTCACACCCCATACCTACAGATCTCCACATTCACACCCCACACCTACACACCCCCACATTCACATCCCGCACCTACACATCTCCACTTTCAGACCACACACCTACACATCTCCATATTCACACGGAGCATCCTGAGGGGAGGTCCCTGGCAGTCTGAGGGGTGCAGGTGGGAGCAAAGTTTCAGAGTAACACCCAGATGTTACCCAGAGTAACCCAGAGGGTTCCTGTGGTCATCAGCTTGCCTGTGGTGACACTTTGGCTCTCACCTCTTGACAAAAAGTCTTTTCCAGGTCATCTAAGGAGTAGTTCTTCCAGACATCTTCAGATGACTCGGAGTTGAACAACCGTTCCCTTCTGGCATTTTTGACTTGTTGACTCTCCCTTGAGAGCTCTATTAAGACAAGATGGCTTTCATTTATTACGTTGCAAGGGCTGATTCTATGTTCTTTACTTCTGATCATCGCCTGCTTGATAAAAATTAAGATGAACGAACCAAGAAAAGGGTGGATTATTGGATTTGTTATACTGAAATAAATTGATAAATGGGGAAAAAAGAAAATTAGCCTTCTGTGTGTTATTGTACGCCAGGAAAGACCCTGAAATGTGGGCTAAATGTGATTAAATCAGAACTGTCTGTGCAGTGAAAGGAAACTGGGGCCATTCTGGATGGCACAAGCTTCACCGGAGACGTGTCAGAGGAAACATCAAAGCCAGAAACCATTCGGTGACAGGCAGGCTCAGTGCAGAGGGTGGAAGGGAAGTGAGCAGGGGAACTACTGTGCACACACAGGAGATGCACGCCGGCGTGTGGTCACATCTGTGGTCCCAGGACTCAGGAGGCTGTGGCAGGAGGATTCTGAGTTTATGGACAGCCTGAGCTCCACAGTAGGATCCTATCATATATAGATGAGATATGTGTGTGTGTGTGTGTGTGTGTGTGTGTGTGTGTGTGTGTGTGTGTGTGTAATATCACATATATATAAGAATGCATTAAAATAAAGATTGATTTTCATATTGTATGAGCAGCTCTCATGAACCAGTAGATGAATGCAAATATCTGGTGGACTAGTAAGGTTAGAGATGGGGATGGACAAACAAAGAACTGAAAACCATAGCAAATGTAGAAAAGGTATTGACAATCACTGGTCATTTTAAAAATCTACTTCAAACAGGTTACTTTCTTCTTATCGTGGCAAGGACTAAGAAGATAGTGAGAGTAAGGAGGCTGAGGGGCTCAGTGCCAAGGTTCACGCCTGAGGATATGACTTCAAATCCTAAGCCAGACATGGTTCTACACACCTGTAACCCAGTGCTGGGGTTTCAGGGAGACGGACAGGTATCAGGAGCTGAAATGGTGGGCCCCAGGATGTGTGGGTGTTCCCACAACCAAGACCGAGACAACAGGGCCCCAGGGTATGTGGGTGTTCCTACAACCAAGACAGAGACAACAGAGGAGGACACCTGGATACTCCTCTGGCTTTAACAGAAGAGTATACCTGCCCATGCATGTATACCACACATACATATACACAGAAAGATATACACACATGTATACACACACATACACTAACACAGAGACACGTACAAACACACACACACACACACACACACACACACACACACACACACACACACACACACTAATATACAATGGCAGGAAGCTGCTCTCACTCGGCATAGAAACAACCCATGTGCCAACGTTCTGAGCTCTTCTCCCGCTTGCTGTCTGGGGGACACAGGCTGCCCAGCAAAGGCCTGCAGGTGAGGACACTTTCTGCAGAGCTGAAGGAAAACAGTGGCAACACTCCCGGTGCTTGAACAGGGAGCAGTCTCACCAACGGATGCTGCCGAGGCTATGCATCAAAAACACATCAACAACCAAGACCTGGCCTGGAGAGATGGCTCAGCCATTAAAAGCAGTGGTTGATCTTGCAGAGACACCGGATTCCCAGCACCTGCACGGCAGCTCACCACGGTTCATCGAGGGATCTGATGCCCTCATCTGACCTCCTCAGGCAGCAGGCATACACATGTGGTGCACAAATACACCAGCAAACCACACACATATAATAAGTAAATCTTTAAGAACAGGAAAGACATGTCTGTGACACAAATGTGACAGTGCCTTGCAGTATAGGCTTTCATGATTAAAAGGGCAATTAACATAATTTAATTAGCCAGGCGGGTGGTGGCGCAAGCCTTTAATCACAGCACTCGGGAGGTGGAGGCAGGCAGATCTCTGTGAGTTCAAGGCCAGCCTGGTCTACAAAGTGAGTTCCAGGACAGCCAGGGCTGTTACACAGAGAAACCCTGTCTCAGGGGAAAAAAATCTAATTTTTATTTTTTCACTTATTTTGTATGTCTTTTTGTCTATCCATCATCTACTGACTTACGCACCAGGGGGAAAAAAAATCTAGGTGGATCTGACCAGGAGAATGCTGAGGGTGGAAGGATGGAAGACACAGAGCTGGGGACATGGAGGAGTCTGGGCTTTTGCATCTGGCTTTTGTCCAACAAGCCTGTGTGCTTCTCATAGCAGAAGAGGGTGGAGTGCGTCTCAAGCACAGCCATCTTCTCTCCGCGTCAGATGTGAAGAGGCACAAATGGTTCCCCAGATTTATTTCCTAAAATGTCTGCAAATAAGCCACAGCCAAATGAGGCATGCTTACTTTAGCGACAGCTAACAGGCTGCCAGTCATCTGGAATCCCACTTCTCATCTCCAAGGGAGGAAAGGAAAAGACCCTTCCCCAGGCCCCTCTGAACGACATTAGAGACACAGAGACAGTCTTTCCAGCTGGGTCTCAGAACAGAACGGGCCAGGTTCTGACCTGGCCAAGAGGGCCCTGGACTCCAAGCGGACTCTATGGTACTCCAATTCTCTACTTTGAGATCCTAGGACTGAACCACACACACACACACACACACACACACACACACACACACACACACACACACACGCATGCACGCACACAAACATGAACACACACATGTGCACACTCATACATAGCCAGGGCAGCCCACCCATCCTCTATTTCAACAAAATGCAGGGCCCTGTGGGCTGAGGGGGGCGGTGAGGCAGGAAGCCTGTGTGGGAAGGCCTGCCTGTGAGCTGCCATCTCCTGAGACACTCTCTCATCCCAGGGCTCATTATCTTCCACTCTCTAGTTTCCGGTGATTTTTTTCTACAGTATTTGTTTTTCATTTGAGAGGGCTGGGGATGAGACCTGAGTCCTTTCCATGCTAGGTAAGTGCTGCACTACTGTTAGGATCCTGCCCTCACTCTTCCGGCTCTGGTGTCTTACGTCATCAGAGGGCTCGGGCAACTGAGTACCCACCTTAAAAAGCCGGACGCAGACCCCCACGCTCTCTCTCTCTGCTCCCGCCCTCTTCCTTTCTGTCCAGGCCTGGTTCCTCCCTCCTATCCCCTCTTTCTTTCTAATAAAGCTCTTTATAACTCTGGTAGTCGTGGCCATGGCCCGTGGCTTTTCTGCCGGTAACCAGCACGGCCATCAGTGCTGTTTATCATAACCATCAACTACAACCCAGAGAAACCCAAGGATTCAAGGGGGTCTAGGTTCCACCCAAGAGCAGCAGGCAGAAAATGTCCCTCACCCCTGTGTGACTGCTTCACACACCCAAATGGATGGTGCTCTTGACATGCCAGGCAGCCATGGATGCCAGTGTAGCCAAAATTTATAGGAACTGTCAGCCTTACAATCAGAAAAATCAATGGTAACAACTGCTGGAACTCAATCCAGAGATAAGGACAGCACTGAATCCATGAACTGTTGTTTCAATCCACAAGCGAGCATGTTCTAGCAAATTCTATTCCGTCAGTTACAGTTCACAGTGAGAGATCACAGCAGCAGAGCCAGTGCTGGGCGTGAAGAACTAAGTGGGACCCACACAAGCAACCCCTTATTAAAAAAAAATAATTTAAAAGACATGTACCCAGGTGGGAACGGGGAGAAAGGTTCTATGAGTGGGAGGGGCCTAAGAGAGGAGCATGGGGTGGGCGGGGCTGAAATACGTTGTATATGTGCATAAAACTGTCAAAGAGTAAGTGAAAACTATTTCAGAAAAACAATTATGTCTCGTCAGTCTTAATTACAAAAGTGAAATTTTAAAACATGCAAACAAATACGTATATTGCTTTAGTTCTTAAGCTCTTGAGAACGTCTTCCCCAAGTTCAGCACTCTATCATATAGAAAAAGGTTAGAGGTGAAGCACTGGTAAGTTAGGATGTCACACCAGAAGAGTTAGAGGTGACGGAATGGGGACTGGGGTGTCCCAGTGGGAGTTCCCAAGCCCTTAACAGCCAGGACTTTGGACACAGGGGGCAGACTGTGCTCAACAAACATGTCACCTGGCTGTGACTGGTGGCTCTGCCCTCCCTAGCTACACAGCCTTGGACTACTATTTCTTCTCTAGCCAAAAAGAAAAAACAGGTGTGGGGAGGTGGTACTTGTCACGGAACAGACACACATCGGATGAGTTATGAATATACTTGTGTGGCTCCTGATAGATCCTCAATAGGCATCGTCTGTGGATCAATTAGTGAGAAACGTCTTCAGTAACTGGAGACTAGGAAGAGCCCCCAGCAGCAACAGGAGCTCGGGTTCAAAGCAGAAGCAAAAACCACTCCCAGGACAAAACGCTGCACTACCAGCTGCTCACCTCACCGTGAGATCCCCTGAGGCCCAGATAGTAAGTATTGCCGCCACACACCAAAAAGGTCGCTGTAAGATCACAGATGTGTTCCTTAACTTGACTGTGGTAACCATTCCACACCACGCCGAAACATCATCCGTATTAAACACAGCCGTTGATTAGTCTCCCATAAAGATGATAGTTAAGTCTTGGTGAAATAAGGAACCCATCTGAGCCCCACATTCCCCTTCTCCTGCCTGATCCACCGAGGTGTGAACAGGCAGCCTCCCACCAACACGCCTCCCTTGCCTAATGGATTGTGTTCCCTGAGGCAGAGACCAACAGAAACCTTTCTCCCTGACGCGGCTTCTTGTCAAGGGTTTTTCAAAGCGATGAGAAGAGTAAGAAATAAACAAATCACCACAGACATGGAGATTAAACTGGAAGGGACACAGAGCAAATAAACGCAACAGTGGGGGAGACCAAAATAAAGAGCCTATGAATGAAGAAGGATGGGCAGGGGAGGAGGGAGGAGAGGGGAGGGGGAGGAGCAGAGCAAGGGGGACATCTGAAAGGGCAATGTTTTAGAGAAGAAGACATACAAAAGGTCTAAGACACGTGTCATATGAAAAACTGAACAGAAAAGCAAGCAATGGAACAAATACTAAAGCTAACAAGTCAAGAAATTATCCTGAAATAAAAATGACTCAGATCTTCACCGTGAAATACCATCCTCAGGACATCATCACAGGTGTCTACGATGGGGTTTGAAACTAGGCTCAGTCTTCATTGCTAGCTTGACTGAATTTGGAAGAAGAGACACACCTCTTCTGGGTTTGTGTGTGAAGAAACTCCCAGAGAGGTTTAACTGAAGAAGAAAGACTCGCCCTTCATGCGGGTGCCATTCCTGGACTGGAGCCCCCACACTGAACAGTAAGGAGAAATCAGAGTCAGCTGAACACTAGCGTTCATCTCTCTCTGCTTCCTGTCAGTGGATGCAATGTGGCCAGCTGCATCTTGAGATGGCACAGAACTTGGAAGTGTTGTTGACTGGTGCCAGGTTTGGAGGTTTGCAAAATGCCAAGAGCTATTGACGTCTGGGAGGCTTGCATCAAAGTTCCAGGAAGCTACTGAGGCCAGACAATGTGTTACAGAGTTGGAAAGTGATGCCTAAGTCACAATAGCGACATAGGAACCATGTTAGGTGAGCGCCACAGGTATGGACTGGATCTGATCTGAGAGAGAAGCTATGTGTGCTCCTGGTGAGGCAGGGATACCCATGCTCATTGGAATCTAGGTAATACCACTACAAGACTCAGATGCTGGACATGGAGTTGCAAGGCCCACCAGTGTTTGCCTTGCTGGGTTTGGGTCTTGCTGTAACCATTCTTGGCTTGTTACATCTCCATTCTATCCTTTGGAATGGGAAGGTTTTCTCTATGTATATTGGAGGTATGTAACTTACACATTTTAACTTAAGAAATCTTCTTGAGTCTCAAAGGAAACTTTGGGCTTTTGACAGTCTTTTAGACATTTTTAAATTACATTTTATTCATTTATTTTGTCTTCATGAATGTGTGTGAGAGAGAAAGTGTGTGTGAGAAAGCATGTGTGTGAGAGAGAGAGAGTGGGTGCCTGTATGTGTGTGTCTGAGAGAGGGAGTGTGTGCTTGTTTGTGTAAATATGTGTGCCTGTGTGTATATATGTGTGAGAGAGTGTATGATTGTATATGTGTGAGAGTGTATGTCTGTCAGTGTCAGAGTGTGTGTATTGTGAGAGTGTGTGTGTGTGTGTGTGTGTGTGTGTGTGTGTGTGAGAGAGAGAGAGAGAGAGAGAGAGAGAGAGAGAGAGAGAGAGAGAGAGAGAGAGAGAGAGAGAGAGTTCTGTCTTTCCACTATGTGGGTCCCAGAGACTGAACTAGATTATCAAGCTTGTAGCAGACACTTTTACCAAATGATCCATCTCAGTGGCCTTAGACTGGATTTTTGAGCAATGTTAGGGATGTTAAGGATTACGGGGACTTCTAAAGTTGGACTGAATGAATAATGGATTGTATTATGAGATGGTCATGCTCTTTTGAGGCTAGGGTGAAATATTATGATTTAAAAGCAATGTGTTTGGGTATCAGTGTGATAAGATATATACTTGTGATGATTAATCAACTTAACTAGATTCAGAATCGACTAGCTTTAAAGGACTTTAACATTCTTTGAATTTCTAAACAGTGTTTGAGACTACCTCTGTGGGACAGAAGCCAAACAGTATCCTGAGTATGAGCCCTTTGCAAAAGCTCGATGTGAGAGACCCAACAGGCTGCCGCCACCATGAAGTCCCTGCCTCGCAAACTCAGCTCACACTAGCAAAAAGCAGATTCTGATCAATAAAGATGTCTAAAAGAAACCCTGGAACAAGCACAAATAAATGAGTGAAACATTGGCAACATAAGAAGTGGAGTGGGATGAAATACACTCAACTCACCCAAGTGCCTTGCAATCCGTGCAAGCACTTATGGAGAGAGGAGGCGGCAGAGAGAGAACAATATGGCGGGGGAAAGACCAGGATCATGCCAAGGAAGACATGAAAAGTGCTTTACAGGTGATCTGGCTGAGAATGCAAATCAGTAAAACAAGGGCTTGGTGACATGAGGGTAGCTTTAAAATGAGGTGGAAGGTGACACCACAAATCCCAGGAGAACTGGTAAGCCAGTTAGAAGCGCCAGAGATAAGCTGGACTGTGGCAAGAGTTGGATTGTAGGTGAAGGGGTTGGACGCCCATGGGAAAGACAGCAGAAAAACTGGAGAATAAGCTCATGAAAGAATGCAGAGACACAGGAAGTAGAGACGGGCCAACATAAGGATGACTTGTACCCCTCCTGCCGTAAGCAAGACTTACTGAAACATAAACCAAACTACTAAAAACAACAACAACAACAACGAATCTTTGAAGAGTTGAATTTGCAAACAGAAAATGCACGGTGTTCTAGAAAACTGCTGCAGAAGCCTCAATGATAGACATGTCCTGCTCTTGTTACTGAAACTTGTTACAAAGTTCTACAGGCAGTTGGGGAAAGCCACCCATCACCAAGACAGGGGAGTGAGCAGGCCTTGGGCTTCACAGACAGGGGCCAGGGATCAGAGCAGGTGGCCTTCTGAAAGAGAAAATCGTCTCTCTCAGTTATTACATCCAGTAATGATGGAAACGTCACTTCCTTGAGTTTCCCTGTGATTCCTATTCCGCTGATGCTCCCAAATGACAGAAAATTCTTGTAAAACGACCTGTGAACTCATCTTTGCAAGCATCCCCCTGCAATCTCTCATTTCTATCCAAAGCATGGGAAGATGCCAGGGTGAGGATGACAGTGCTTACTTCTGAGTGGTGGCACTGGTTTGGTGGCTTACTTCAGCCTTTGGCTTGGCTGCACTTGCCCAGTAGGGCTGCAGGGGATGAAAAGAGATGACAAGACCATGCTCAGCAGCGTGCCTGGCACCTGTGTGCAAAGAGTGGAGTCCTGGAACCTGTTCCTGGCAACCCGGGTTAGCAGAGCCAGCCCGGCGCCTGAGAACAGCAGCCTCTTGGCTTGCTGGGAAGGCAGCATCTAGAGTCGCAGATGTGCCCTGAGGGGATTTGCAGAGCTGCATCAAAACCAGACAATGAGGACAGAGGTTAAAGAAACCAGTCACCAGGGGGTGAGAAGAATGTCCAAGAGACCTGAGTGTCCAGTTATGTGACTCAAACATTCTCCCTAAAGAAATGGGCCCCAGCTCTGTTGAGAACCGCCACCAGCTGGACAGCTCCAGGCACCATGTTACCGAGGCTAAGATAAAGACTATCATGGGAAAGCTTGCATCCACAGATCTAAGACAGTTGCAAGCTCCTCTACTTGGTCCTTTTGAGTTGGTTTCTTCCTCATTTACAAAACAGGCTTCACCATCCAAACTCTTTGAAGTTCAGAAGCAGCAGAAATAAGAACAAACTGCAGCCAGAGGATCTCGTGTAAGGACAGTCTGTGAGTTCAGGGGATGTCCAGGTCCCAGATGTGTATTGACTCCATACACATTTCCATTGTGGAGATCAGTTACCAGATGTACATGCTGTGTGGGCCCTGGGACTCCCTTAGTTCCTCTCCTTTTAGTGTGTGTGTGTGTGTGTGTGTGTGTGTGTGTGTGTGTGTGTGTGTGTGTGTGTACATGTGCAGGTGCCCATGGAAGTGCAGGTGCCCACAGAAGCCAGAAGAGAGCATCGGGTCCCTTGGAGCAGGCGTTACAGGCAGATATGAGGCCCCTGACATGGGTTCCGGGAACAGAATGTGGCTTCTCTGTAAGAGCAGTGTGTGCCCTTAACCACTGTTCACCTCCAGTCCTCTTGTTTCATTCAGCCTTCACGTTCTTTTAAATAACGGTATCATGGGTATCTCTGTAGTGGATACCTTTTTCCATACTGGGATGTATTTCCTTAGGGGAGAAAAGAGACATTACAACCCTTAGCAACATGCTCGGGAAGGTCTTTACCTGGGTTGGACAGTAGGTATCTGAAGTTCATGTCATTGCTTATGCTGAGGCTCTTCAGGAAGGTGTTGTAATCCACCGTAGCGCTGCCATCCAGGCTGTACTGTTTCAAGAGCCTGCAACACAGATGCTCACTGAAGTCAGACAGAACCACAGCGAGTCTGGACAGAAGCATGCTTTATACTGGGCTGGCACCGATTTCAATGTCTTCCTAGCTATAGCTACCTCTAACAAGGAGACCGTGGGAAATCCTGCTGTTGGGATTCTTAAATACAGACATCTGGGACTGGGGAGACGGCCTAGCCAGTGAAGAACCGGCTGTGCTGGAGCAGGATCAGAGTTCCAGCTGCAGAACCTGCAGGAAATGGACCAGCATGGGGATGGTGAGGTGGAAGGAGGCAGACTCCTCCCGACACTGGCCAGCCAGTTTATCCTCCTTGGGGAGTACCAGGCCAGTGAGAGGCTCTGTCTCAAAAAACAAAAATGAAACAAAATAAAAAAAAATAAATAAGAGGTAGGGCAATCCCTGAGGGCAACACCCAAGGCTGTCCTTTGGACTCCAAATGCACTTACACACACACAGACTACAAACGCAGACACCTGAGGGAGAATATTTTGTTAGTCTATACAAGGGCACAGACAGAGAATGGGACAGAACATCCAGGCCCCCTCTTGGGAATGCCCCAGATACACTTCCTACAGTTGTCGTCCCTTCCTCGGTTGGAAGACAGAGGACAACAGATCCCAGGGCCCAGAGGCCACCTCTTCACTAGACAGCAAAAGGCATGCCAGCTTCCTGAGAGACAGGGACCTGGGCAGTGAGCCAGTAAGAATCGCATTTCTGTAACCAGGGACCCCAGAGTGTGAAGGGGGGGTGCAAGCCGATGATTGTTTTAACTGACAGCAGCCTTTCACCTCAAGAGACAGAAGCCTCCACCCACAGAGGCACACAGTCTCCAATCAGCAAGTGGCCAGGGCGTCCAGCTGTTCTTGAAGCATTTGTGGTGTTTACATTTAATAAGACTTTTTTTTCTGTTTGTTTTGAGACAGGGTCTTCCTATGTATCCCAGGCTGGCCTTGAATTTGCTATGTTCTAGCCCAGGCCTCCAAGTGCTAGAGTTATAGGTATGGGGCTACCACACCCAGCTTAGAACAAGAAGATTGAAAAACACGCACAACACCTGTCTGCCTCTAAAATACCCTGAGATAAACGAGATGCTTTGGTTTTTAATGTGTTTTCTATTATCCAGATCTGTGTGTGATAAACACTTTTTTAGATGATTTCTGGGTTACTACATTTCTAAAAAATTCACAGTTTTTAAATGTTTGGTTATATTCTCCCCATATGTGTTGGTTTCTATAATTATCTAGTTTCATGCTTTCTCAAAATTTAGTAATTAATACTTGAAGTATTTGCTTTTTTTCTGGTCTCCAGATTGAACTGGGAGTGCCATGGATCTGCTTCCCACTTGCCTCTCTCTCCCCACTTCGATGAAGCTTCCTTAGTGTCCAAATAGGAAAACTTACCCAGAGAGATGATGGTGGCCAGGTGTTAACTCAGAGACTCCCTAAACAGCCCCTGAGCCCTGGTTCTGTGAAAACAGCCCAGAAGCTTGAGACCCGGGAGGCAGCACCTGCCAGTGTCTTTCTAAGTCCTTCGAGGCTGCTGGCCAGCACTCTGCTCTAGCGAGGCAGGGGAGCTTGGTGAGCAGTTCACCCAGTACTACAGACCTCCATGCAATGCAGCATCCCTGCAGCCAGGGTCACAGATAAAGGTTGGCTTGGGTTAAGGCCCTGGAATCCTGTGCTCAGAAACCTGCTGCATGCACACAGAGGACAGATGGAAACCTGTGGTAGTGTGCCCTGGAGAAATGGCTTTAAAGACGAAGCCTGGCACTGAACAAAAAAGCAGGGTCTCCAAAGGCTTTTCACAGAGCTGAGGAGATGGTTCCGTCTGTGAAATGCTTGCTGTGTAAGAAGAGGACATGAGTTTGATCCCCAGAACCCATATTTAAAAAAAATAAAAACATCTGGGTGTGGTGGTACATGCTATAATGCCAGAGTTGGGGAGGTGGAGACAGGGAGTCCTCAGGGCTCACTGGCCAGCCAGTCTACCCTAGTCAGTGGAGTCTGAGGTCCCACTGAGAAGTTACACTTGGAAATACAAGGTGGTCAGCTTCCAAGGAATGAACATTGCTGCTAGCTGCAGGAAAATGTAGTGGAATTCAGCTACTATACAAAAGCTACTACTTGGAAAAGTCAAGGACTTCTCCCAAGGTCAAGCCATGGCTTAAGAAGTCTTGGTGATATTTTAGCTTTAAAATATCACCAAGACTTATATATATATATATATATATGCTGGTTCCTACAGTGATTTTCTTGTAATGCTATGCTTGCTTCCTAGAACTCCTAACAGTGTATTTATCTAAAATGCCTATCAAGCATCCAAGGCCAAACGAAACAACACCTGTCTCCTAGGTCAGGGGATAGCTTTATTTCTTGTGCTATTTAGGGTGAGACCCTCCTTTCTTATACAACCTTACTAATAGACCCCTAACTTCTAACCTAACCACTTCTAGGAATGTAGACTGAGCACACAGATCCACTTTTTGATATACTAACTGGTCATTAGCACTCAGTTGACCTCCTCTTTAAGGGCCTGATGGTCACTGCCTGAGGAAAATTCTTATCTGCCATAAGAATTCAAGCTTGGTGACCTTGCTCTGGCAGAGGATTGCTATTGCTTGGGTTTATAACTGAACACCTCAGAGACTTGAGAGGATTTAGAGGTATAAGGAGATGGAGAGGAAGAAAGGAGTGGAGAACTCGAGGACAGAGAATGGAGAGGGATAAGGAGGATTTTGACCAGAGAAAACATATGGACAAGATGGAAGATGAGGAAGAGTCAGATGGGGAAGTACTAGCTGGGTAAGAACGAGATGAGAAGGACCCAGATGAGGCAGAATTAAGATGAGAGAATTAAGATAGAACTTAGAGGGAACAGTAGATAAGTATAGAGAGAAATCAGGCAAGAAAGGAGCTAGACATGAGAACAGAACTGAAGCTATGTAGATAGGATTTATCTCAGAGGAATAAAGTAGATGGACAAAGAGCTTGGTGTACTTAGATTCTTTTCCAGAAAATAATTCTCGCTGTTTGTAGTTTCTCTCCTGAGCCCCTGGAAGTATATTATTAAGGCTGGCCCTTTTAATATTATACAATTAACATGGCTGCCTTCTAGCTTCCACATGCATGTGCACACACACACACACACACACACACACACACACACACACATATAATAAATATTTCTAAAGGTTTTCAAAGAGAGAACTTGGATGAAATTGTTCTTAAGACATAAGTATCCCAGGGATTCAAACTCTGGGTGGCAAGGCCAAGATGGGTACACAGTCTGCAGAAAGCAGCAGGCAAGTGGGGTTCACTGGGCCTGGATTTAGGGAGAAGGGGGACCCCAGTGAGCCCTTAAGCCTTTCCAGCATCACCACCTGGAAAAAAAAAAAACCTTCCAGGCAATCCTGGCTCAGGCTGGCCTTCTGCGGTTTGCTTGACTACGGGGCTGCTCATAAATGACTTCACACAGATTCAAATACTTGAGCCTGGAGAAAGAGGGAATGTGGGATGGAGTGATCCAGGAAGGGAAAACCAGTGTGTGGGATGCTGGACAGTGCTGACAAAGCTGGTGGTGAGTTCATCTCCGGCCGTGGGTTTTGTATAGGCTGAGAGGTGTTCTGCAGGAGATGAGCAACTGTCTAGAAGGTGTAGCAGTACCCTGGGCCATCACAATCGTGACACTGTCCAGCGAGATGAGCACCTGCCACATGCAAGCCTATCACAGGCATGCCATAGACGTTACATCAGGTCTTCATCCCCATGCTGTGTGGTGGGTTTCTCACTGGCTATCCCATTTCCCACATGTGTGCATGTGTATGAGTGCAGGTGTGTTTGCACGAACATGCTGGTGAATGTGGGTGGGTATGTATGTGTGTGGATGGTGACCAGAGGACAGCCTCCTCAGCTCTTGCTCCTCAGGTGCCATCCACCTGTTTTTGTTGTTTTCTTTTGTTGGTTGAAACAGAATCTCTCACAGGCCTGGAACACAAAACTGTTTTTTCTACCTCGCAAACTCTGGGTTTACAAGCACATGCCACGGCGTCCTACTGTTTTTCTTCTCTTTAACGTGGTTTCTGGGGATCAAGCTCAGGTCCTCACACCTGCAGAGCAAGCCCTTTGCCATCTAAGCCATTTCCCTAGCCCACTCAACACCTATTTCTTTAACAGAAAACTGAGCCCTGGCAACATCTTGGTGTCCCAGGATCAGGGAATGTCAAGCACAGCCTTGACTTCAGAGCCTAGCCATTCCTACCAAGCACCAACTGCAGACCGTAAACAGAAGAAAGCCGCTAGAGAGGAACATTAAAAGCGCGCTGTGCATCCTGCTCCAAGCTGCAAAGGGCAAAGTGAACACCAAAGCAGCCGTGGGTAACAGTGGCTTCCGGGGCCTCGATAAGGAAGGCGCTGGAGGCCCTGCAGAAGCCAGCTCCTTTGAGCCTCCGTGTGGGTCCACGGGAACCAATTCCATCGTGGGACATTGTTCGGGCCGCGGTGTGAAAACAGCATTGTTTCTGGGGCTTGAAAGAAATCTCGAATAAAAATTTGTGGAGTTCTTTATTATTCAATACTTAAGAGATGGGGAAACAGGCAGTAACTTTTTTATAGATTTACTAGGTTGGAGACTGCAGCGCCAAACACAAGGTTTATTGTCAAATAAAAGCCTGCTTTGTTTCTGACGTCCTGTTTTAGAAGAGGCCTGCCTCCGCGCTGTAATTGCACGCACAAAATTATTTAATTTGTTTTGTTTGGATCTTATTCTGGACACTTTCCCAGCCAGAAAGGATGTAAAAATTAAAACATCTATTATGCCTTTTATATTCTGAGGTAGGTTATAAAGAGGAAGAAAGAAGAAACATATTCAAGAGTGGGAAGGATCCATTTTTTTTTTTAAGTCTCTGGTTGTGAGCCCCATCAGAGCTACAGTCCCATGTCCTCTGTGCCACCTTGCTCTGGAGAAAGTCCCTCTACTGCCTGCAGCCCTGACCTTGTCTTTAGGAGATGCGACAAAAGCCGCAGTGACCCCTCGTAACAGCAGCCTGTAACTCCAGAGCAAAGCTACACTCTTAGCCTCTGCCAAAACAATAACGGATTGGTGCTTTGGGAGCAGCCTGAATGGTCCAGGCATCCCAGAGTCACTAGGACACGAGGCAAGGTCCACCAGTGGGTGCTTGAAATCACATGACACTGAGCCATCTATCTACATATGTACACACATGTGTCTGTTAGTGTGTTATGCATTAGGTTTTTCCCTATTAATTTAGAAGCACACTGGGAGATTAACAGGAATCCTTTAAAAGGGGGACAAGACAGCATACTCTGTGATAGAAGGTATTCAGAATACATGAACTGTTTATTTTAGGACTTTTTTACTGAGCAGTTTCGGACCAGTGAACTGTGGGTTACTGGCACCCCAGGAAGCAGAGCTAAGGCCCAGGGCAGCCGATGTGCTTACAGAAGTGGCTGGTTGGGAAAGGGCAGGAGGAGGGCACCCTCTCAGCTGGGCTCTTCAGAAAGAAGTGCCCCAGGGCCCTCCTCCAGCGCTTCTCTCTCAGAACTCACACAGCGCAGGGGACAAGCATCTGGTCTCCTCTACGTGGTCCTGAGTCCACACCATGAGTGCTGTGGTGTAGCCTGAGTTGAGAGCAGGTGGCGGCATCTGGCAAGCGCCAGGAAGCAGATAAATGCTTTGCGTTAGTCCCCAGCCTCTGTCGCAACCTGCTGCCCCCAGTAACAATGTCCTCAAAGAAAAAGGATGTTTGAGCCATTACATGAGGAGGCAGAGCCCATGACGGACACCAACAGATGAGTCAATCTCTCCACTGGCCCCTTCTCCTCTTTGCCCCGGGCCTGGAGTCAAGCTCACTATGAACTGGAAATATACAGGATGGGGACACTAAGCCAGAAAGAGTGGCGACAGGTGATAGAGTAGTCAGTAACCTGTGTTCAGATCTGAAGCCCGCTCAAGGAGTAAGAAACCCTAGGTCCCACTTTTGAGAAGTCACAGCCTCGGGGACTTAGGAGAATGTCCAAAATGAAGATGGAGGGAGGGAGGGGCCCAGCAACCTGCCTTTGTCATTTCACCCTGGCCCTGGCTGCAGGGTCATCACAGCCTCTCTGGCCTGGCCACTCACATCTTGTACTCCTCATCCCTCATCTTCAAGCAGAATGTTTCCAGGACCCGTCTCAGCTCCTGGGACTGCATCATGCCTGTGTTGTTGACATCGATGAGCTGGAAGGTTTTCTTTATGGTTCTCATGTTTCGGAAGATCTGTGTAATAAAGAGGGATTTTGGAAAAGTCAAGAGGCCCGATGGTAAAAACTCAAATGCTAACAAAATACGTGGACGCTTTTTTTTCTTTATTTTTTTACTACTTCTTGTAAAATAAAATGTTTTCAAAGATTCTCAGCAGTACACATTGCACAATGACATCTTTGGAAAAAAAAGGAACATTTTGCATATATTGAGAGTTTGCAAGGCAATTGTCTCAGTAAATGGTCTTAGTAAGTTTTAAAAAAATCTCTTTTTAATGTAAAGCAGTAAGTCTCATACACAATTCATCCCCTTTTAGGGCCGCATGAAAAATCTTTTTTGTTAATTGATGCTGAAAACCTAGTCCTGGCATAGTGGACGCGTGTGATTTTTTTGCTTTTCATGGCCATATGCGAACTATTTTTACTGCTAGCTGGAGAATCTGACGGTCTATTTCAACCTCTCAATTTTTTTTTTTAAGATACCACAGAAAAGTTTTGCAACGATCTCTGAATTCAGCAAATGAGAGTCACCATGGGAGGTGTTTGGTGGGGCCCCTGGAAAAGACGCAAGGGCAGGGAGCAGGTCTTCATGCTGACTGGACTTCTGTGGGGTTCATCTGAGAACTCAGAGTCCCACCAAGTCTGCATTTTCAGATATAGAAACTGAGGTCCCAGGAGGTCTGACTCAACAGCACACAGCTAGACAACAGGACGCCATCTTCCAGCTCCAGCCTGTCCTTTCAGGACGGTCCCCTGAAGGAAGTCTAGACATGCAAACACAGTGTCATCCGAAGGAAAAAAAAACAGCAACTGAGAGTGAGGGCCAGATACCGGGAGGGCAGCGGCATGGGCCTTCAGAGGAACATAAACACGTCTGGCTAGTGCGGTCTGGGAGGCTTCCTGCAGGAGGTGGCGCTGAGCAGGCAGGGGTGACTCCGGAGTGGGGACAGGAGGGACTGGCACTCCAGTAGAGAGAGACTGTGTGAAGGCTGGATCCTAAGGGAGCTCATTCTCCACAGAGGGATGGACCCAGCCGTGTCCCGCCTGGATCCTAAGGAAGTTGGCAAGCCTCAAAGAGGGGGGCGAACCACTAGACAGCAAGTGGGCTCCCCTTGCCTCAGCGTTTTCCCCACATGTTCCTAGGCTGTCCTAGGCTGATGGAGCCTGGCCTACCCGTAAGGCAGCCCCTCTTGCAGCCTCTCCAGGGCAGCCGTCTTCCATCTTTGGCCCGAGGAGTCAGGCCGGGTGGAGTGAGTAGTGTCCTGGAGCTGCTTCCAATCCTTGAATCTGCCACACCCTGGCCACTTGTCCCTCCACCGACTGCCCCCCCCCCCCCCCCACTGCATCAGTGGGAGACTCTCCCGCCACGGTCGTGTGAGTCCTGTGTGTCTGTCCAAGACCATCCTTCTGACACTCGAGCTCACTTCCAGAAGCCATGGTTTCTACTCAAGCTCTGTGCTGTCTTAGTACCGACAGCCACTGACCCTGCAAGATCAAGGCGCTTGTCCCCCTCTGCCTTCTAGATCACTGCCCCTTCCACCACCCAAAGCCCACCAGCCTCCATCCGAGTGGGCCCCTCGCTTGCAGTTCCAACCCTCTCCTCTGTGTCCTCCCCTACTTATTCTTCCTCATCAGCACCCCTCAAATGCATGATCCCCCTTCTCCCTACCTCTTCAAGTCTGAATGGGCCCAGCCCATGGCCTGTCCCATAGTGTGTGTGTGTGTGTGTGTGTGTGTGTGTGTGTGTGCTTAAGTGCAGGTGTCCACAGAAGCAAGAGGTATCAGATCCCCTGGTACAGGCAGCTGTGAGCCACCTGCTGTGGGTACTAGGAACCAAACTCCAGTCCTCTGCAAGAGCAGTACATACTCTTAATGGCTGAGCCATCTCGTCGGCCCCTTTTCCAGACTCTCACGTGCCAGTAAGCGGTTCCTATTCCCTTAACTCGGACCCCTCATCCCACCAGGACTGGGTGCTGCATTCTGATCCTTCTCTGCCACCATAGTGCACACACACATGTGCACACATGTGTATACACATACACGGGGGGGGGCACATGTGCATACACACATACATATGCACACAGGCCTACAACGTTCATACACCTTTCAACTTTTAAAATTTGGGATGGAACCCAGCACTTGGCATACACTAGGCAAGTGTCGCCATGGAGCCACTCCCCAGCCTCATTCCTACCTTCTTCACACTTTCCCAGTCTTGAACCCTGCCCCACCTTGTCAGGCTGGCTGTCTGCCTTACGGAGAACATAGCTGAGCCCAGAAAAGAACATCCAGCTGCCTATCTGTCACACGCCAGTGACCCTCAGATTTCCCAAACTGGAGCCGCTCTTCCCACACATACACACCCTGCCCCATGGATGGCAAGTCCACTGCCTTTTCTCTACACTCATGCACACCCAGCCCTGCTGGACGGCCCCTCAGCCCTTCTCTGCACTTCTAGCAGAATCCTTGGAAGCTCACAGGAGGACCCTTGTCCCTGGGGTCCCCCAGAACACATTAGCAACACTGCAGGAGAGCTTTCTCCCTGCTAGTCCTGGGGTCTAGGGTGCCACTGGGTGGAATGTTCACGCTCAGGAAACATTTGCAGGAATGAGTGACTGGATCCTTCCTGCCTGCTTAGGAAAAAAGGCCATATGCTGGGGGAAGCCTTGTGGTCTAGCTGCAAGGGCCTCCTCTGACCAACCAGGGCTCTGATGGCTCTGGCCCAGTTAATGACCATGACATTTGTTTGGTATCCATACAAGGATGACCATCACAGGATCCCCGGCTGACAGCTGCAAGGCCACATACTGAATTCACCACAACCCACTGTCTTCCAATAGCCAGAGCACAAGGGTGACCCGGATCATATCCCAGATTGGGACTGGAAAGCACAGACTACCCTGCACATCTATCTATCTTCCGATCCATCCCTGAATCTAAAGATGGGGCTCCAGATACCCACAGCAGTTGCTCCCAGAGTCAAGAAGAACTGCAATGTCCTCTCTGCTGCTAAGTCCCTGTCCACCTCTTCTGGGAACGCGGAGGAGGACAGGAATGACACCCTGCTTTACAGCCCCATGGCAACCCATATGGGTCCCCTGCGTGGAGAGCCGCAAGCCGCAAGCCTGGCACGGAGCTCACACCCACCAGAGGTACTTCTCCAAGTTTCCTATCACTTGTCAGACGCAAGTTTGGCACCAGCCACAGAAAGGAGCTACAGATGGTAAGACTTAGCAGAGGCAACAGCGCGAGGGTCCTGGTGAGCAGGACTGGTCGGCATGGGGGTGGGAGAAGATAAAAGGACCGAGAAAGCAACAACGGGCCAGCAACCTGACCAAGCTCTGTTCACCCTCCCCTGCCCCATCATCACCCCTCTCCTGCCAGCGTGAGCGACTTGGAATTCCCACAGGTCAGGAGCTCTTCTCCGTGCTGGAAGACTGCAAGGCCCAGAATGACCCCAGCCTCTCTCTCTCCTCCTTCCTCTGCTCCACCTTTACCCTTGCTCGCAGTAGCAAGTAAGTACACACTTTTGCCGCTCTGGTCTCTTCCGCTGGCCAGCTCCCTCCCTGCCCTCACTTATGACTTGGTCACACAGCACCTGCTCAGAGAGATGCCTGAGCACACCTTCAGCCTTCAACCTGCTTCATTTCTCTCTGCACGTACTGACACCTGTGTCCCCCGGTGTACTGCCTCTAATCTGCTGTGGTATCTTTGGGGCTTAGTACTGCCTCAGTTTACCATGCTGTAACTATCACCCTGCCCTTGTCCATTGCTGTCCAATGAGGCAGGATTTGCTTTTCTGTTGCTGTGGGAAAATACTCTGACCAAAAGCTCCTTAAGGAGGAAAATGTTTACTTCAGTTTCTATTTTCCAGGTCCCAGTCCATCTTTGAGGGAAGTCAGGGTAGGAACTGAAGCAGGAACATAGAAGAAATCTGCTCATTGGCTTGCTCTTTGGCTTATGCTCAGCTGCCTAAGGACGGTGCTGCCCACAGAGGGCTGGGTCTCCCCACATCAATGATCAACTAAGACAATCCCTCACAGACACAGCCAGTCTGATTCAGGAAATTCTTCAGTTGAGGTGCCCTCTTCCCAAGTGGCTCTAGGTTGTGTTGGTTGACAATAAAAACTAACAAGGGGAGTCTGGTACCTTCATTCCAGCTTTCCAGATCACTCCTCTGCCTTGTCACTGTCCCCTGATGCTGACCTGGATATCTGTGCTACTCTGGCCAGAACTGGATGAGCAGCCTCCCTTGGGGGAAGGAGAGCCACGCCCACTCCCTGTCTGACTCTGTTCTAGCCCTTCCCAGGGCCCTGATGTCACTCTGGGGAGGAGTGGGTACTAATTACGAAAGGAGAGGCTGCCCTGTTCAAAACCGCACTTCTCAGAAAGGAAGGTATGGGCCTCACGTCTTCCCCAACAGGTCAGCCTTCCTGATGGGTACCTCTGTGCTGGCCTCCTCCCAATGGAAACCTCACTTTTACACAGGTGTGCAAACCACTGTCCGCCACACAATTTTGCACACTTGCAAGCTAAAATCGGCTTTAGCAGTTTTAAACAGTTAGGGGGAAATCAAGAGGAGAATCTTCTGCATGTCATGTGAAGTAATGTGAATTTTCAATTTCAGTGTCCACAAATAGATGCAAAGGATTCTGCCATACCAGCTCAGTTACATATTGTTGGGGCTGGTTTTCCCTACCAGGACGCGCAGGCAGCAGGCTGGAAAGATCCTGGTGACACAAAGACCAGATATACTCCACCCTCCCTGGCCCTTCGCAGAGTAAGATCACCAGGCATTCTGCTCTCCTATCCACACATCCCTTGCAGACAGCTGTATAGTGAAGGCATTTCAGGGGAGATGTAGGTACAGAGTCCGCGTGTAGAGGATTTAAGCAGACCGCTGAAAGCCAAGTGTGGTGGTACTCCAGTGGCTGAGGCAGGAGGAACAGGTGGAAGCCACAGATTTGAGACCAGCCTAGGCTATGTACTGTCAAAAAAGAAAAAGTAGCATTTTTCCCCTTTGTGGGGGTTCACATCTGTAATCACAGCACTTGGGAGGTACAGCCAGGAAGATCAGGAGGTCAAGGGCTACAAAGACCCAAACGTTGCCGAAGACAGAAATATGCCTGAGAGGTTTTTGCCAAGAGGCTGCTCCTATGCATTTCTTTCCTGATCACGGTTTCATCCCCTGGCAACAGACCTCATCCTGGCTCCACCTCAGCTCTCCGAGCCCTGTGTGAGGTGGCATGCAGTCAGGAGGCCCGACTGCATGCCACCTCACCGTACCCCAGCCCACTCCTCACTCTTCCCCACATCCCCCTTTGACCAAACCTAATCTTTTCTATAACTCAGCCTCTCCCATCGCCTACCTAGCCCTTGAGGGCAACCCATGCTGGGCCCTGAGAGCCAGGCAGGATCCGACTCACTCAAGGTCCTTGGAACACAGATCCGGAAGAAAGAAACAAAGCACACGAAATTCAACCAAAGTCCCTGAGCTCTTCCCGCGTTCTGAAATGTGGCGCTGTAAACCAGGGTCAAAGTAGTAGATGATGGCTAGGCAGCTAGCTGTTGGACAGATGATGGATGGGTGGAGGATGGAGGATGATGGCTGGATATATGGGTAGGTGGATGGCTAGATGGATTTGGTAGATGGGCTGATGGCTAATGGCTGACTGACTGACTGACTGACTGACTGACTGACTGACTGTATGTATGTATGTATGTATGTAGAGTTAGGTAGGTGAACAGATGGATTTGTGGGTCGTGGTAGTTGACTGGCTGGCTGATTGGCTTATGAATGGATGATTGGGTGGGTGGATGGGTGGATGGACTGATAGCAGCTGGCTGACTAGATGGATGGGTGATGAATGGAGAATGGGTGGATACATGGGCAGGTGGATGTATGATGGACAGTGGCTGGTTGGCTGGCTGATGGATAGGTGGATGTTTGAGTGAGTGGATGGATGATGGGCAGGTGATTGAAACATGCATAAAGAATAATCTGGGTGATCTAATGGAATTTTGAATAAATGGGTAGATCCCCACAAGCATGGCAGACAGGCACCTCATTCCCCTTAGACTTGGGGACCTGCTCAGCATCCTTTTGGTAAAGGAACTGAGGGTAAGTCCAGTGAAGGGGCCGAATAACGGCAGTCGCCTCCCTGATGGCGGCATGTGCACACACAGGACACCAGAAGTCTCCATGGGTTGAGTGGACACCAGGAAAGGCAGCAATCTGTGCTCTCCTGTTCCCAAGGGCTGCTGGTCAGATGAGAGGCCCGAGCAGTGAGAGCATATAGGGCAGCTGCCAGACATGGGGGCTGAGAGGCCAGAGAGGACAGAGCTAGGCACCCACACAGTTTTGAAGCTCCACGAGCGTGGACCAAAGACTTCACTGCCCAGAGAAGGCACTATCCCCGCCTCCATCACAGACTCCATGACCTGAGAACACGGGAAACACCAGTGAGAGACAGGACAGGTAGAAGCCCAGTCCAGGAGGGCATCCTGAACTGCTATATTACAGAGACCTCTAACCCTCAGACCTGCACTGGCCTGGTTTACATCTACATGTGACCGGAAAACCAGGAGACCCGCCACAGGCATCCCTCAGTGACAAAAGGGGAGATCTGTGTGGGCCTGCAGAGCAGTGTGAGGAGGAAATCCAACGGCTTCCTATTTGTCCCCCACTGAGCTCAGACAGCTCCGGAAACTGCCTGCAGTGGATGCGTTATTACTTGTTATTACTCTGCGGGGCTTTGTTCCAAATGCTTTGTACACAGTATGAGCTCTGGGAAGGAAAGCCGCAAGCCCAAATAAATACGGCCACCTAGATTGTGCGTGTGTGTGTGTGTGTGTGTGTGTGTGTGTGTGTGTGTGTGTGTGCAGGTACATGTACATGCACAGGTATAGGGAGGCCAGAGGACAAGAATCACCTCAGGTGTCATTCCTCAGGAGCCATTTGCCTTGGGTTTTGAAAAAGGATCTCCCTGGCCTGGGGCTGGCCAGTCAACGGGCCTGAAGGAGCTGCCTGTCTCTGCCGGGCCAGGACTGGGTTTACCAGCACATGCCATCACGCCTGGCTATAAGCACCCAGACTTCAAAGGGGCAGAGAGCAGAAACTTTCCTCTCTGGATCCTAGGCTTACTCTACCAGCCTGGCTATGGGGAGGCTGTCGCCGGGGCAAAACTGCAGGCTTCCCCGCTCTGTGACCTACTGGCCAACAGGTCTCTCTCTCTCTTGGAGCCATCTCTTCCTGCCGAGTTCTGACAGAAGGGGGTCAAGAGCTGCATACAAAGAAGCGTGTCACGCACACACACACACACACACACACACACACACACACACACACACACACACATACACACACACACACACACACACACTGGCCAGGGGGAGACAGAGAGAGAGAGAGAGAGAGAGAGAGAGAGAGAGAGAGAGAGAGAGAGAGAGGAGGCAGCCTGCAGACTGAGCCCCGGGCTGGAGCAGCTCCTGTCCTTATCTTGGCTCCCTGCGGTGTGCAAGAGAGTGCTCAGCAGTCACTGCTGTCCGTCTGCCACCTTTCTGTCACCGCCACCAAACTCGTTTCAAATTGAACAAGTGAACATTTTGAAATGAGACCGCAAAGAAAAGGATCCCTCTTACAATAAACACATCAATGCTCATTTTCCTTATTATTCTACTTTTGGCTATTTTGTATAAAATCTTTAATTAAAGTTTTTCTTTGAAATTGTCATTATCAACCCAGAAGAAAGGAAGGGGGAGAAAAGAACAACACAGCTGTGCAGATATGAAGCAGCACTACTCGGGGCTAAATGAACTGGAACGGAGTAGGCGCTTGACGGTTATGTTCTGAGTTTTGGCTCCACGTTCTCAGCAACGCAGTCTGACTTGTCACTTTATATCGATTCCATCTGTTTACACTCTGAGGAGTATTGGCTTCCTACCGTGAACATTTCCTATTTACCAGCTGGTAGAGATGAGCCAAACCAGATAAGAAAAAATTAGACTGCATTCAGAGCCTCATAAACACAGACTCTCAACTCGGGGACGTGTGGGGGAGTGGCGGCCAGGCATTGCTCACCTCTAACAAAGCCCTTGCCTCCCTGCCTGTCTGCCTGAGAGCCCCTGGGCTCTCTTCACTAGAGCGCTCATCCCCAGCCCACCCTCCCCACCCCACACACACCCGTGGGCACAAGACGTTGCATTTATTTATTGAGCATATGCATACCCTGACTCTACCCAAACTGAACAAGCTTACATAAAAAGACATCTGAATGGGATCCACGGAAATGGAGAAAAGAGGGCAGACAAAAAGAGAAACACAAATGCAAGAGACCCAGAAGATGCAGTTCCTGTGATGGAACAAAAACCTGGTTCTGGTGTCCCCACGGGGAAGTAAAAAGGGAGGCTTGCTGCTGTGTGCTCTGAGGCCACACTCAAAGCCTACAGTTCGTGTTCATTGTTAAGATGCTCACCCAACACTATAGCTTAGGAGACCCATGACAAGAAGCCCATGCCTGTCTACCAAGGACTGAGGGGTGCCAGGTCTCCTCTTCCCTGTCTCTCTTTTCTTTCTCTTTCTTCCTTCTCTTCTTTTAAAAGGTTTTTGTTGTTGTTATTGTTATTGTTGCTAAAATATAGTCTCATTATGTAACCTTTGGCAGGCTTGGAAGTTACAACATAGAGCTGACCTTGCACTTAGAGCAATTCCCCCTGCCTCTGCCTCCCCAGCCTTGGGATTAAAGGCATGCACCACCAGGCCTGGCTCTCTTTCTCACGCAGCCTACATTCAGGGCAGTATCTCTACTCAGGCAGAGACCCCAGCTCATTCAGGACACAGCCTCACAGCAGGGAAGACTGGGCTGCCACCCCTACCTGGCACCCACTCTTGGCTGCATGTCATTGGAGAAGGCCTTGCTCAGAAGTAGGCAAGCACACCCAAGGGGGCTGCTCGGGAAAAGTTTTCTGATGGGCCCAGCACTGGGTACTGCCAAGACCTGAGCCTTCTGAATATGAGAAGCCCAGAATCCTGTCCAAAACAGACAAGGACAAGCCCTATCATCTCCCTTGGCATGTCCCAGACAGTTCCTCTGCCTGCCAGTTCCTGGGCAACACACAGAGAGCAAGGATGATACCCTGGCAATGCCTGGGACTCTGCAGTGATGCCTGGGTCTTTGCAGTGATGCCTGGGACTCTGCAGTGATGTCTGGTACTCTGCAGTGATGTCTGGGACTCTGCAGTGATGCCTGGGTCTCTGCAGTGATGCCTGGGTCTCTTCAGTGATGCCTGGCTCTCTGCAGTGATGCCTGGGTCTCTGCAGTGATGCCTGGGACTCTGCAGTGATGCCTGTGTCCCTGCAGTGATGCCTGGGTCTCTGCAGTGATGCCTGGGTCTCTGCAGTGATGCCTGGGTCTCTGCAGTGATGCCTGGGTCTCTGCAGTGATGCCTGGGACTCTGCAGTGATGCCTGGGTCCCTGCAGTGATGCCTGGGTTTCTGCAGTGATGCCTGGGACTCTGCAGTGATGCCTGGATCTCTGCAGCAGCTCCTGAGCTGCACTTTGTCTGTGTCTCCATGAACCCAGAAGGGCAAGCAGCAAAGAAGGAAGATGTGGCAGACTCAGGGGACTGAGTTCACAGACTTAGTGACAGCTGGATGTGGAGAGTGAAGGGAGGCAAGATGGAGCCCCACTTCCAGCATGGGGGAGTTGGACGGATGAGACGGAGAAGGGCGTGTGGCACAGCACAGCTTGGGCAAGAGCCTAGGTTCACTCAGGGCACACTGAGCCAGGAAAGCCTTGTCTTCTCCCTTCAACCCCTGGACACTTTAGTCCTGGAAAACTGTTCCAGGTAATGTCTTCACACCCCACTCAGCCTTCCTCCCTTCTGATTGCTCAGACTGAGGAGTGTGTGGTAAACACAGGCCCCTGGAGTCTTGCTCTTCTTCAGGTCAGGCTCAGCCTGCCGTCCACTGTGCTCTAAGGCATCCAGTGGTCATGGTCCTTCCTCCTCTGATGAACCCACAAGGCCCAATATCCATGTCCTTCATCTGGCTTCCACATAGCCACTGACATTGACTTATTCAAAATTAAATTTTCTCATTCAAGGTGCTGTGGTGACCAGTGAAAAATAGAATAGCACCCCTCATCAAGGAAATTTCTCTCTGCAAGAGACAGCGATCACCACAGAAAACCACAACCAGTCAAAGTGCAGCGCAAACAACACCTGCACCCAAGACTCCCGGGAACATTACTGAAGGGGGGCGGGGCTGTCAGAGCAGAGGACTGGAGGGGTTGTTAGGAGACGGTCTCTCCCTGGAACGTCAGAAGCTACCCCCGTGAAGTTTCACCAACATAACGGTAGAAACATGAACTGAACAGGAACACCAATAAGCATGCTAATGTGGATGGGGGAAAGCTCCCAAGGCCTCAGGCCTCCACGAAGGACTACAGGCAGCTATGGAATGCTGAGAGAGGGGCAGTGGTCCTCTCCAGGGAAGAGCACACCAAGTGGTCATCCAGTCATTCCACATGGCCAGCCCTGAAAATACACGTACCAATAATACACAGACTTAGCAAGGTGTACTTACACGTTTGGAGCTATGCGCATGTGTGTGTGTGTGTGTGTGTTTTAGATGCGTGTATGTATTTATGTATGTAACAACACTTAATGTAAAAAGAGGCCATGAATTTGAAAGAGAGCAAGAAGTATATGGGAGGGCTTGGAGGGAGGAGAGAGAAGGGGGAAATAATGTAGTTACATTATAAGCTCAAAAAAACAAACAAAACCAAAAACAGAACACCATCTTCTACCAGGGCTGTGTTCCTGCATCGATTTTACTTGTTGGGGGAACAAGGATCAAGCCTTAGTCTCAAATCACCTGTCACTACCTGGTCCCCATACACCAGCACACACTCAGCAGATACAGCCCAATAAGAAAACGTGGTCCATAGCTTCAAAGGCCTCCTCATAGGCATCCCAATTCCATTTGGTCCCCTGCAAGGTTCCCCGATAATACTGCACACAACCACACCTTCACACCTCTCCCCCGAGGGCCATGCCCTCACACCAGAGACCTTCAGTGCGGCCCCTTCCTGTCCCACGCATTAGAGTTGACATCTGTCCTTCAGCGACTTCTTTTTCCCTAGCCTCCTTTTGAAACAGACCTGTCTCATTTGCCTTTAGATCACAGCGACCTCAGAGCAGCCACAGGCTTGTCTTCTCTCTACACCCAACCCCGTCTCCACTGTGCTCAACACAGTCTCCCAAGCCACTCTCACTTTGTCCTGAAAAACTAGCCGTGTCTGAACTTGAACCCCATCTGCCTTCGGCATCAGCGGTCCCTGACCAAGTGATGTGAGCTGTACTCCATAACCGCAGCATCTAGTCAGCATCTGCTGAGTGTGCGTCAGGTGCCGGGAGCTGTCCAAGGCAGCCGAGTGACACAGAGAAGGTGCCACAGCCATGAGACATATGTCATCCACCCATAAAGAAGCAAGCAAACACTTGACAGAAGGTTGAGTGTCGAAGGCACATTCTCAGATAGCATCTCAGAAATGCTCCTGAAGGGATGGAGAGATGGCTCGGTGGTTAAGGGCACTGTTGCTCTTCCTCCAGAGGACCAGGGGGATTCCCAGCACTCACTCACATGGCAGCTTACAACTGCATGCTTCTAATCCTAGCACTGGGAGGCAGAGGCAGGGGATCTCTGTGAGTCCAAGGCCGGCCTGGTCTACAGAGTGAGTTCAAGGACAGCCAGAGCTGTTAGATGGAGAAACCCTGTCTCAAAAAACCAAAACAAACAACAACAAAAAGAAAAAAGAAAAGAAAGAAGGAAAGAAACTTCAGTTACAAAGGATCATGTGGCCTCCATGGGTACCAGACATGCATGTGGCACACAGATATATATAAAGGCAAAACAAACACATCAAATAAAAATAAAACATTTAAGAGAAAAAAAATGGGCCATACAGAGCTCATCTGATTATGTGTAGTGGTTTGAATAAGAATGGTCCCCACAACTCATATATTTGAGTTCTTAGTCTTCAAGGAGTGGAGGAACTCTTTGATAAGATTATAAGGATTAGGAGGTGTGGCCTTGTTGGAGGAAGTGTGGGGGTGGGGTGGAGCTTGAGGTTTCAATAGCTCTTGTCAGGCCCAGATTCTCACTGCCTCTTTCAGCTTGTAGATCAGGATGTAAGCTCTCAGCCACTGCTCCAGCACCACGCTCCCTACCTATACGATGATAATGGACTGAGCCTGATACTGTAAGCAAGCTCCAATTCAGTGCTTCCTTTTATAAGCATTGCTGTGGTCGTGGTGTCTCTTCACAGCAATAGAACAGTGACTAAGACACCGTGCTTCTTAGTCCCAGAGTCAGTGAGCAGACAGGAGGAAGGCAGGACAGCCTAGTGTGGGATTTGGGGACGTTACCTGGAACAAGTTTCCAGGAAGAAAATTGTCTAGGAGGGGGTAAAGGGAGGAGACAAAGGCTTTCCCAGCTCAGTGTGCTCAGGGTGGATTTAGGATTACCATGTGTTCTCTGTGGGCAACAAAACCCATGGGCATCCTCCCCTGCAGCCTGAAGAGAGCTCGTTTGTAGCTCCAACAGAAACTGGCTCTCACATAGCACACAGTGTCAAAGACTAAGAGAAGGGACCAGACAGCCAGGAATGGATGGCTGAGCAAGATGGGCCAGAAGTGACGCTTCTCCGGACATCTGTGAGGCTGGCACCGTCAGAGGTAAATGTGGGTTCCATCAGTTTAGGGCCTGCTCCCCCCTTCTCCCCGTGGCTTTAAACCACATGCCATCACTTCACCTCTCACCTACTCTTGGTGTTCCTTCTACATGCAAATGTTTCCTAACTTTTTAGCCATCTCTATGAGCCTGGCGCCTGGTAAGCTCTTTTATCTATTCTCACACAGAAGCACAACCCAATGACACCATTTCCTAGTTTCCCGGGTGAGCAACAGTCTCGGGAAGAGACCAGCTTGCTCAGGGCCACTCAACATGGCTGCTCAGATGCCCACTCAGGCTGCCCGGTTCCCCACTCTGTGCCAGCACTTGACTACCCCCCTTTGTTTGTGCTACTGGTCTGCCATATGTAGGATACGTAGCTTAAAAGTCAAAAAGATAAACTTAGCCTGAGATAACTATAAATTCCAATTGAGTCCTTGATACGGTTTCCTCACGAAGCTTCAGTAAATTAATAATAGATCAACCAAAAATAGCTTCTGGGCTAGCAGTACTTTCAGTATGATTTTCCAATAGAATGGCAAGTGGTTGTTTTGTGGTGTGAGATGAGCATGGAAGCGCCGCTCTGCATTTAGCTGCACGGAGGCACGTGGAGGAAGCTGTGACATTATTAATCACTATATTCGGTTATGATTGATGGGCTTTTCTGCGGGGAGGAAGAAGTGCCTCAGATACAATCTGTCCCAACAGCTCTGCGATATGCTAATATTTTCTTCAGATGAAAGAGGAGATGTGTTCAAATACCTGCCGTAGCAGGCGATTAATACTGAGAGCTCCAGAGGGGCCGAGGAAGCAGGAGCTAGAGGATGGGCCAGGTTAAGCAGGGGCCAGAAGCCTGTGGGTTTAGCAAATGACCTCAGTTTCAGCTTGACATGGCGTGTGTGTGTGTGTGTGTGTGTGTGTGTGTGTGTGTGTGTGTCCATGAGGATCTGGTATGCATGCAGGCATGTGGATGTACACATGGAGGCCAAAAGTCAATCTCAGATATCCTTCCTCAGAAGCCAGTCATGGTTTTTTGAGACAGATCTCTCACTGGTACCTGAAGCTCATAAACAGGCTAGGCTGGTTGACCAGTAAGCAGTAGAGACGAACCTTCACCTACCCGGCACTGGGATTACAAGCATATGTTCCAATGACCAGCTTTCTTACATGGATGCTGGGGGCTGATCTCAGGTCCTCATGCTTGCAAGGCAATCGCCTCATGAGCTGAGCTATCTCGCCAGTCCTAAATATAACTTTGTAAATGCCTCTTTAAAATAAAGCTCACCTGTCTAGGAAAGACGGCCTACCCCTCACGCTTGTGTCTTCTCCACTGAGGCAGCACAAAGCAAGCAGGCAGCTCACTTGAATGATTCACCAATTACTTCTGAAATGATGCAGGCTGCATCCTACAACTCTGAGGCACCAGGGTAATCCCATCAACGCTGTGTGGGATCACTCAGTGTCCAACAGACATGCTAGTCACAGCTGACTGGGTCGACCAGATGTTCCAGCACCACAAGTGCCCATGCCCTGGAGTCCTCTCTTCTTCTGAGAGTTTCTTTAACTTGGAGAACCACACAATGCGAACAGTCTGGGCCTTTGGCGGTTTCTCCTTTGGTGCCTCCTTAACTGAATGACATATGCTTGAATTCCAGTCTCTGGTTCAGAACTGTTTGTGTGTGTGGCAGGTTGAGAAGGGCCTGGGGTCCTGGCAGTGCTTGCTGTGTGCCCGCACTCCTGGGCAAGGTGGAACCACTTGGGACTTCTCAGCCATCCTGTGTACATGACTCTCAGTGCTCCCCACCCAACACAGGGTGAGGTTTTCCTCCTTTCTCAGCCTCTTCGGTTCCTACTGCACCTTATGTGGGAGTCCACAAATGCAAAGCAGGGCAAAGACCGATACACTAGCCTGACCACGCACCGACATTTCACTTTGATCCCTTTTAATCCGGCCGGAGTCCTGACTTCAAAGCCGTGAACTGGCTAAGTCTGAGGTCTGGGACTTATCCAGCACCCTAAGATGGAGCTGGGGCCCGCAGGGTAGACAAGGGCTGGGCACAGGCTATGAGGGTGAGAAGGAGAGTGAAAGGGCCGGATGCCACACAAAGGGTAGGGGAAGTGGCTGCTCCACAGACAGACGAGGGACCTCATGGTCAGAACAGCTTTGTTCACAACTCAGTAGGAGCAACTGAGGCTACTCTCAGATGAAGAGTGACCCTAACTGTGGGCATGACCAAGTGCGTGTTTGTTGAATGTAAAAATCAGCCACAGCACCTTTCCTGAGAGACCCAGAAAGCAGGGTAGCTCAGGGTGATAACAGGAGGCTGGAGCTGGGGCTTCTCTACCCACAGCTTTGTACCCACGGCCAGGCTACTCACCCCTTCCTCAGTTTCCCCCATGTTATTATGGGATGAGAGTGGTCCTACCCTGTGAGAATCTCTGGCAACAGGTTCAATACAATGAAGCTCCTAGAAGAATCCTAGTGAGCGCTCAGCACACTGCCACCGTGACTAGAGCGGGCAAAAGTCACACACTGATTAGTGTCCGGAAGGAAACCAACAGTCAGGGCCCAATCCATCCCCTCTTCCTCCTCCTTCCCAGCAAGCCTGCCCTTTTCCCTTCAGCTGAGATTTTCCTGGGTCGCCACCTGATTCACAGGAGGGAACCCAGTCACCACATGAGAGGGCACACAGAGCTGAGCTGGTTCAGGCTGCTGGCAGGGACCTGTTCCTTCCCAGGCCACAGCTGTGAGGCATGGGAAGACGTTTCCCTGTATGTCCTAATGTCTTTTCTGCTGCTGTGATAAATATGCCCTGACCAAAAGCCACTTAAGAAGAGTCTCAGCCGGGTGGGGGTGGTGTATGCCTTTAATCCCAGCACTCAGGAGGCAGAGGCAGGCAGATATCTGTGAGTTCGAGGCCAGCCACAGAGTGAGTTCCAGGAAAAGCACAAAGCTACACAAAGAAACCCTGTCTCAAAAAAAAAAAAAAAAAAAAAGAAAGAAAGAAAGAAAAAGAAAAAGAAAAGAAAAGAAAAAGAAAACAAGAAAGGAAAAAAAGAAGAAGAGTCTGTTAGCTCACAATCCCAGGTCACAGTCAGGGAAGTCGAGGCAGGAACTCAAGAAGCTGGTCATATCACATCCACAGTCAAGAGCAGAGACCAGACACATCCTTACTTGCTGCTCATGCTTGGCTTTCTTTCTTCACTCTTACCCAGTTCGGGACCCAACCCATGGAACAGTGCCGCCTACATTCTGGGTGGCTCTTTCCACCTCAATTAACACTCAAGACCACCCCTGACAGACATGCCCGCAGGCCAAGCTAGTCTAGATAACTCTTAAGACTCTCTCCCCACGTGATTCTAGGTTGAGGCAAGATGTAGTTTAAAGCTCACCAGCACACCTTGCTTTAGGGCAACTCATTGGAAGGATGGGGGAAATGGCTCTGAAGTGTCTGGTGTCACACCTGAAGAGGGGAAGCTCAAGGAGACCAGAGAGGGGAGGCCGGCCAGTCTTGACTCAGTTCCCTCTCCTCCCTCCCTTTGTCTCTCCTCTCTCTCCCATGCTCTTCCCCCAGCTAAAGCAGAGCTCCTGGCCCTCACCTGGAAGAACATTACTTATCTGTGTGGCCAAGAAAGCGCCACCTAGTGTCAGGTTAAGGGTTTGGCATGGACAACCAGCCTCTATTCATCAGAGACAGGGAACACGCATCCATTCAGCAGCTAGCTACCTCAGGCAGGGTCTCCACTGACATTACTCCTCTTGTAGGTACGGCACCATGGTGAATCTTACCATGGATACAGGAAACCAGAGCAATGAAAACCCTGGCCAAGGCCCACCTCCCCAGGAAACAACCAGGGTGCCTGGAACTCTAGAGACTACTGTCCCTAGTTTTCAAGTACAGGGAAACTGAACGCCAGAGCGATCCAGTAGAGGCCCAGGAACACACACCCAAAGGGGGTCTTTGTGACCACAATGAAGGCAGGGCTAAGACAGTAAGTGTGTGAGGTCCAGACAGGACTCAGAGTGAGTAGACTGGACCTGCATGTAGACTGAACTTGAGCCAAGACTAGGTAGGATCTTCTGAGGCTGCCCTGAGAATGCCCTTGACTAATGAAGGTGGGTCCTGTGGAAGAGGCACCTCTCCACCCAAAGCCACACAGCAAAGTCACTGAATTGAGACAGGTCCTGGGAATCATCCAGCCCAGTCTATGCTCTGGCTGACAGATGAAGGGAAGGCTCCAATGCCCAGGGGTTCACGGGATAATGAGGGTGACCACGAACACACCTTGGAAAGTCTGGGTCAGAAGGCAGAGGTTGATAAACCAGCTGTCAGACCACCTTCACCATGGAAAAAATGAGGGCACACCAGTCCTGGGGTCCAGCTAGTCTGCCTAGCCATCGTGTGCGACTTTCAGAAGGCTAATTTATATGCACATGAGTAAATCTGACCTCCAAATTCAGAGGCATGTACATGTGTTCTTGGCTCTAATAAGCCATGTGTACCTGTAGTTAAAACAAACAATGAAGGTGCTTTCTTTCATTCCAAACTAACTCTCTCCCAGCCCTGGAAGGGAGGCACAGAAAACACCTGACTTCACTAACCCCACGGCCACCTTCTTAGCCTCTAGCATCATCATGTAACCATGACCAGGATCCAGGGAATCCTGAAAAGGACTGAGGGGTGGGCAGCCCGGGTCTGCTCAGTGGGATGGCCCTGTGTGGGGTACACAGTGGAAGAGATGTTTTTATGTGGTTTTCTGGGGCTCTACCTCCCCTCAGAAAGAAGCTGTAGCTAGCAGCTAGTCCTGACTCCAAGCTTCCTGGCTTCCTCTTGGATGTTTTTAATCACACACACACCCTTCATGGTGGGCACTGTTGTCTGGTCTGACACATGAATAAACTCAGTAACAAGGACTTTGCCTGAGGCCACATGGCTGGAAGATGGCAGCCCCCGAAGAGAGGCATCAGGCCATGGTGGGGTCTGAGGCCAGCTTTCGTTGGTGTAGTCAGAGTTGTAGATAGATCTGGGGCTTCGGCTTATACTGGTAAAAACACCTGGCTGCCCAGCCTTTCATGGCCCCATCCTTACATGAACCGGCAGTGGCTTAGACTCACTCACGGGCAGCTTCCACGGGGAGGAAGCTGGGCTGAAAAAAAAGGCCTTAAATCAAAGGCTGGAGAGCAGGGATGCCCCCTTTCAGATGTGAGCACAGGATGGGAAGGGCTTAGCTGTTGATACTGACAATACCCACCCATGTCCACTCACTGTGGACTCTGTAATACCTCCTATCCATCCATGATGATACTTAAGCTTCTGGGATGGGGAGGACCATCCCAAACAGCCGGCTTTCCCAGGAGTGTTCTGTGATGAATGTATCTTATGCAGAGACAAATAAAAGACACGGCCAAAACAATTACCCCTAGTACAGAGTGTTTCTACAGAATAATCCATGGGCTACACCAGAGTCAGGACCAGAGCTCCAACTCATACCAACCATGTGACTCAGGTGTGGGGACCCGCAATGCTCTGAAATGATCAGTTGCATGATTCTTCCGGGGTGGATGGGACAAGCCGGGGAACTGCAAGCAAACATTTTGTGGCCCTCTGAGTTATTTTTGAGTTTGAAATGTATGGAAGTCTCAGAAGAGTTCAAAAAAGAAAGAAAATGCGTCCAATTTCAAACCAACATATTGAATCGAGTAATTTAAGCCACGATTCTCAAACTGTTCATGGAACTGACAGGCTCTGATGCATTTTAAAAAGACGTCTCAGTTCCAAGGCTGGTATGGCATCCCCACCCCCACCCAGGCATGGTGAGACCTAACCAAGTGGCAGAACCACAAAATCTCATCGAAACACACCCAGTAGCTCCCGGGGCTAAGTGACTCCTCACTGTAACGTCTCTTGCTTGGCACTAGACTGGTTATTTTCTCCATGCTGCTCAGGACTGGCATTTACTGCTCGGGAGCAGTTGCCTCCTCGTTCTGACGAGAAACTCGCTCAAGTCTGACACAGAAACAGGACAGGCAGCTGCTGACACGTGTCCCAAGTTAACACAAAAGACGACGTCATCGGCAAGAGCGGCCGAGTGGCAGGCAGGGCGCCAGAGCTCGTGCCTTCTTTCCCAGAGCTCACATGAGTAGGAGCCCTCACAAGGGCCACCTGCCTGGGCTGACAGGGTGGGGAGGAAAGGCATCTTTTAAAATCTTACCTTGTCGGCGAGTTGGGTTTCAAGTTCTTTGAGTGTCCGGTTGTGATCTATCTCGTTCCCATTGCCCCTTGAGAGTAAAAGAAAAACAATTTTTGTTAACATTTCCCCCCCGGACAGGTGTTGGCGCTGGACCTGCACAGCGCTGTCTCCAAGTCTTTCTGAATCACCTCTTTTAAAATGCTACGAGTTTCAGGAACGTGAGCTTCCCTGGGCCCCACTTTCCTTATCAGTAAAAGGAAATACAGTATTTCCTTGTCTTCAGGGAATGTGGGGACTTGACGGACACCAAGCCTCACTTCTTCCAAGCCCACAGCACTGTTCTGGACCAGGGGTCATCCGATGTCGAGACTCGGTGGGACCCTGCTGCCAGCCTCTAAGCTGCTGTACTCCATCCTGCCTATGGTGGACGGACTCCAGGTCCTATCTGACACCGGGAGCCTCTTGGTAAAGGACTTCCGGGCCACTGTGAGCCTGGGCCACCTGATCGGCTCCACCTGCTCTTCCCCCAGCTCTCCTGAGGCTTGCAGGATCTGTGTGGCTACCAAGCCTCAGAGCTTTAAGACTGACGGGTGGGGTCGAGTCGGGTGCGGCGCAGGGAACGGAAGAGGCAGAGCGTGGGCTCCTCTCTTCCATGCCACTTCCCCATCACCTCCCACACAGCCAGGCTAGGCTGGAGCGGTGAGCAGGACACCACCCCAACTAGAGTCAGCAACAGACGGAAAGAAACAAGCGAGTGGTGTGCTGATGGGCGCCAGGGAGAGAGAATAGTGAATGAGGGAAGTTGAAGGTGGGGCAACGGGTCATCTTTGGGGTGAGGGTAGTAAGAGGCCTCTGCTTGGGTGTCACGTGACCCTTGAGCTAAAGGACAGCACAGCTCTGCAGGCCACGCAAAGGGGACAGGCAACAACAGGCAGCCCCAGGGGCAGGCGCTCAGCACACAAGAGTCAGCATTAAGTGGCTGGAGCTGGATCAAAGGATTAGAGATACGCAGGGGAAGTTTAGAGACAGAGGGGTGTTGTGAGCCTTAAGAAGCAATCTGGACTTTTAACTAAGGGGCATGAAGCTCTTGGAGCAGCTCACTTCACTTTAAGAAGCCAGTGCTGAGAGCAGTTCAGTTCTGTGCCCAAGTTACAGGCAGGACGGGTCAGCAACCCGACTCCGTGTTAACATAAGCTTAACGCGGGTTGGGTGGCATGTCCAGTCCGTGGAAAACACTGTTCACAGCACACACTTAGGAGTTACAGAATAAGAATTGATAAATCCTCTCACTTTTCACCGTTCTGTGTGCCTCGGCCTGCATTTTTCTCTAGCGCCAACTACTCAATCTTTGTCTTTTAAGCAAAATGTTTACACTAATAAATGTTTAAGTGTAATAACATACATTTCCTTTAACCAGCAGTTACTTCAACTCTCTGAAGGGAGAGTCTTTCCATCTTCTCCCCTTAAGCGTTTTTATCCTTTTACCGAAGGCATCTTCATTTTCAAAAGCCCAGAGCTGGGTTTCCTAGTCTGCGGTCTCTATCCTTTAACTGAATATCCAGCCCCTTTACAGAATGCAGAACGCACACGTGGGTTTGGGGCTGAGAATCTGCTTCATGTTCGTTACTTTTACCACTTGTTCTAGATTTTTCTCTCCTTTCTTCCCTTTTAGATTGGGTATTTTTTACAAAAGTCGTTTTCTTTTTCCCTGTCTGGAAGTTGAACATTTGCTTCTGTTATCTGTCAGCTGTCCTCGCAATGTGCAGATGTAACACTTCTGGGGGTAAAGTTAATGCACCTAGCCTCTTGTCAGAAACAGCCGGGGCTCGGAGGACTCCAACTAGTCCATTCTGTCTCCTGCCTGCCTGGGATTTTGACTCCAAACCTTTTATTGAACGCACAGAAATGCTATGACCATCTGCACAGCCAATCCTGCTTCTGTTTACTCAGTTTCACGATGTTCCTTGTTTTGCTCCTAAAATCTCAGGCCTTCGACCCTCTTTTTTTTTTTTTTTTTTCCTCTTCTATATTGGTGAGTCAGCGTCTTGGCCCCAGATCTTGATTTTGTGATGTTTCCCATTCCCCCAGCTTCAACTCATATCTTCCTTCCTCAGTCCCCAGTGCTGGCTCCACCACACCTGCCCAGACTGAACTGGCCTTGGAGGCTTTCAAGTTCAAGATACAGCCATAGTCAGGCTTCCTTTCTTCCACACTGGCCCCTCTCCTGATGGATCTGATCGCTTGCCTCTTTGAGGCAAACAGCCTATCTCCCCTGCAAGCCCCACTTCTCTCGGCTCACAGCCTTTGTTCTTCAGTTCTTCTGTGGCACGGCTGCCTGCCTGGAGCCAGCGTACATGTTCTCTTTGAATCTGTGCTTGGCTACTGCTGTCTGCTTTATCCACCTGAATCCTGGTAGCCAGCCTAGAGAAGCAATGCCACACCACAAGGCCTGTTCTCTGGTAGGGAATTCAGCTTCAATCTAATGATCATACTCCAGAAACTTCTTCAGAACTCTGTGGTGAGTCTTCAAAGGTAGAGCTCAGAAAACTTTTTTTAACTTCACCGAGATCTGCATGGTGTTATACATGGAAGACTATTACACTTCATCCAGTCAGCACAGTGCCAATGCCCTGTGGATCTGCCACTGCTCAGAGGGCTATTTGTGCAGCCCGTATGTAAAGGGGTCCTATGTGCCCACCAGAAGCAAATCACAGTGGTCACACTGGCTCATTTTGGCTGGGCAGGTAGCTCAGTGAAGAGCTTGCCTAGCATGGGCATGGTTCTGGCTGCCCCCCCACCAATACCTCCAACCCCATAAACACACCAGAAGAAAGAGAAAGTTAATTTCTCTTTTAGTAAATCACTCCATGGATGTTTCTAAAGGATGAATGGTGACGCTATCCATATTACAGAGAGTACAAGCTCCGCCACACTGGAGACGGCAATCCCCCATCTTGAACGTAACATAGGCTTAAACATCTGGGTTATAATTACACCTATAGGAAAAATACCCCTTGCAATCCTGTTGCCTCCACTTTAGTCAGCCTGCCACGGCACACCAGGAACTCCCGTGGTAATTTTTACATGTAGTTGGTTCTGGTATAGTTAAGGTAGCCAGGGCAGGAGAGAGGGAGATGCAGACCATTCCTGAATGGTCTTTCCTCAACATGGCCGATGGCACAGAGTGTGACCTGGAATAATGGTGTCCTCCACAACCGTCTTTCCAGGAGGGAAGTGCTGTGGCCACAGTAAGTCTGACCTGCACCACAGCAGGGACTTGAGCTCTTAGCCTGCTACAGCCCAGTGATTGGAAGTTAAGCAGCTCTCACAGGCTGCCCCTCAGTTGATGCAAGTTGGTATGAACAAGTCACACAGGGCCTGGCTGAACCACACTGGACTGAACACAGCAAGCAAATGTGTGGTTCTGCTGCTTCCAAGCATGGATGTTCAATTCCTGGGGTGGAAAGTATCAAAACTCCACACAGCACAGCCTTCCCAAGCCCTTCCCACACCACAGTGGGCATGCTGCAGAGCCTGAGAGGCTCAGCCCCAGCTGACCAGGAGCAGCGGCTCCCCACACCCCAGCATCACAAGACAGCTGCGCTGCATGCCTCTAGCTCAGAAAAGACCAAGGCTCAGAGGAGACATGTCCACGACTTTCATGTGGTCTTAGTCATCTTTCTTCCTGAAGTGATAGAATACCTGACTCAGCCGACAGGAGGTTCCAGCCACCAGGCAATGAGTTACTCAGCCCATGGCAGCTTGTAACATAGAGCAGTTTCAGGAAAGGGACAGGGTAGAGACGGCTCCCAAGACACACCGTCCCCCGCCATGAATTTGTTCCTTAAACCAGTTCAACCCCGGGGTTGACAGTCTACTCCAGATTTAAATCCAACACCGGGCTAATTTATCCCTGAAGGCAGAGTCCTAATTATTCAGTCACTTCCCCAGAGTCCATCAGCTGTCAATCAAAGCCCCATTCATGAGCCTGTAGGAGACAGTTCCTCGTCACACCGACACACAGCATCATAAGGTTAAAAATTTGCAAGCTGGTGTCCTAGTTAGGGTTATTATTATTGTGATGAAACACCATGGCCAATGCAATGGAGAGGAAAGGGTTTAGTTGGCTTAAACTTCCACATTATTGTTCATCATCGAAGGAAAGTCAGGACGGGAGCTCAATCAGGGCAGGAACCTGGAGGCAGGAGCTGATGCAGAGGCCATGGAGGGGTGCTGCTTACGGACTTGCTTCCTCTGGCTTGATCAGCCTGCTTTCTTATAGAACCCAGGATTAACAGCCCAGAGAGGGAACCAACCACCATCAATCACTAATTAAGAAAATGCCCTACAGGCTTGCCTATAGCCTCATCTTATGGAGGCATTTTCTCAATTGAGGTCCCCTCCTCTCAGATGACTTTAGCTTGTGTCAAGGTGACATAAAACTATCCAGCACAGTCAGACAGCCACAGTTATGAGCACTGTGCTCTGGCATCAGCGCCTGAGCACACTGTGGCAAGGAGGGGAGTGGGCAGTACTGTGTCCCACAGGGGAAATCTCGCTCTCATTCTTACAGACAGCATAGGATTATGGGATTGGCGAGTACTTTTCTCACTGCTTTTATATTTCTCTGGTTTTTAAACGTTTACCAATTTATTTACTTATTTGTTTTGCACAGTATACATGTGGAGGTCAGAGGACTACTTGTGGGAATCTGTTCCCTCCTTTCACCCTGTGGGTCCCAGGGACTGAATTCAGATCACCAGGCTTGGCAGTAAGCGCCTTTCCTTGCCAAGCCATCTTGCTGGCCCTCTCTCTGATGCTGACATTCTGCCATTTCTCCATGATATAACCGGTTAGGCATTTCTTTATCCTTCTCTGGCTTGAGATTCTCGGCTGCTCTCTTTTTATTTCCGTGGCCTTTCTCTTCCATGTCTGTGGTTTGAATGTTCCCCTCCACATTTTGGTGTTGTGTACCAGAGCAGGGCCTTGAAGACGCCATCGGTGACTAGGTAGCTGGTCCTTGCACCCCTCACCTTCCTCCAGGAAGATGCATGGAGAAGGCTGTGGAGCTGGGGCCTTCATCTTGGACTTCCTGGCCTCTGGAGCTCTCCCAAATGATTGCCACTCTTAGAGATTGCCCAAACTGTGTGTTCTGTTATAGGTACACGAAACAGAACAGGACAGATCTTCTTGGAAGTGTCATTTCAAGTGCCCTCCTCCTCCTGGCCTTTGTCCCTTGTACCATCCTCTCGGACTGGCACCTCTGTGTCTTTCTGGGCTGCATCCTTCGGAGCTGCCTTCCAGTCCACTAGTGTTCTTTCCAGCTGTGCTTACTCCACCGTTTCACCAACCTGCTCAACCTAGACCTCTAATTTTCAGCACCATGAGTCCCATCATGCACCAGCGCTATTGGGAGTGCTCTTCTGTTTGGTTCTCCCCCTGTGGTGGCCCCCTGGCTTTGCTTCTTGTCTTCTTTACTTCAAATGGACAACAAAACTGAGCACAGGAACTCACTGTGATGTGGACAGGGATTCACTACGACTTGGCCAAAGCACATAGAGCCAAAGCTGACTGTTGAGAAAGTATCCTCTTCTGGACGCCACTTTCCATTTTATTTTGGCCTCTTAGAGGAGGTCTACTCTTGATAGTCCACTAACACATTAAAATACTTGTGTGTGTGTGTGTGCATGTATGTGTGTATTTGACTTTTTATCCAGCCTTTTAATTGGCTTCCATAGAAATGTTGTTCATGGTACATAACCTGCCATAGCCACAGAAGGAGACTTAATTAGAATGCATGGTCTCCAACCATCAAGAGAATTCAGCTTCATAATAAGTCAGAAATCTTTCAAATTTGGTTGAAACATGTAGCCTTTTATGATTAAGAAAGTAACTCAGGACCCTTCTCATCTCAAATTATCAGACTAAGGTTTCATAGTAAGGCACACACATAAAGATCTCTTACTTTTGGTTTTTCCAGCTTATTTTTTTAAACAAAGAATATTCAAAACAGGATATGGTACACTCAACAGTATTATCCCATAAATGGGTTGGGGCTGGGTCAAGAGCATGGATGTAGAGTCTGTAAACAACCGGTCATTCTTCTGAGTGGCTGTAGAAAGCAGCTCAGTCTATGGCTTACACAACATCACACAGAGTCCGAGGCCTCTCACACACAGACTGTTGATGGGTATGTTTCTGCTGTGACAGAGTGCCCAAGACTGGGCAATTGATGATGAAAAGAAGTGTTGGGGCTCATGGTTAAGGAGCTGGTTAAAGAACTGGAAGGTGCAAGCTCGGGGTCTCTAGTGAGGGCCTCACACTCCTTCAGCTGGTGGCAGAAAGTGGAAGAGGAGGTGCGTGTGGAAGAGAGACCCTAAGAGCATCTGGCTTCACAGAAGTCACTCCTGAAGGTAAATCATCTAGTCCCATGAGAGCAAGAACCTACTATCGTGAAAACATTACAACCTTTTCCACGGGCCCTTACCCTAAACCCAAACGCTTTCCAACAGGCCCACTCCCAGCAATGCCAACCAAGGGGTTAAGGTAAATGTGAGTTTCTGGGGACCCACTCGAGCCACAGAGAGGGGCTGATATCTGTCACTGCAGCTAGAGCTACTTCTCCAGTGATTTTTAAATTGTGATTTAAAGGAAAAAAAGTCATACAATTTGTTCTTGTGGGTTGAGAGTACAGCTCCATGGGAAAGGCACTTACCCAGCATGTATGAGGTCTCTCAACTCAATCTCTTACCACCACAAAAAGAAAAAAAAAAAAGAACCACTGAACCATTTTAAGTAGATAGTTCAGTGGTGTTCTGCATATTCAAGATGTTGTGCAGAAATCTTAAGGGCCCCACCACCCGTGGCTCCCCATCACCCACAGTTCTGCATCACCCATGGCTCTCTATCGTCCATGGCTCCCTATCACCTCTTCCTCCTGTTGCAATGATGCTTGTGCCTGAGCTGCAGGGGGGGAGGGGGAGGGGGACAGGGAATCAAGTGTGACTCTATAAGGGCAATACTTTTAAAAGGTGCTAACTGCACAGGATCAGATTTATTTTGTGTATAAAAGTGTGTATCTGTGTGTGGGTCTGTGCACATGAGTGCAGTGCCCATGGAGGCCAGGAGAGGGCATTGGATCCCGAGAACCAGGGTTATAGTCAGTTGTGAGCTGCCTGACATGGGTGTTGGGAACTGAATTCAGGTCCCCTGGAAAAGCAGCAAGGGCTTTTAAACTGCTGAGTCATCTATCTCTTTAGCCCCCAAATTAAATTATTGTAATTGTTTGCATAGCTCCATAGAAAATGAGGCTTATTCACACAGTCAAATAAGCAGTGAGTAATTTTCTTACTAAAACAGTATTTCCTAAGCCACAAACTGAAACCCAAAGCATTTCTGCCGACAGAGCCATTGAGGGTTATGTGCCAGCCCCCACAGGCAACAATGAGCCAGTGAGTCCTACATTTAAGCTAAAACCATGAAGCATAGAGGTGCCTTAACAAAACCTTTAACATCCTATTTTCCCCTGTCCAGCAAAACACTATCACTTTCCAATGAATGGCACAAAAATGTACAAAAACAACTAATTTCAACCCTGGAATCTTAGTATTTCACTTCAAAATTAAAACCTGTTGCTTCCAGATTTAACATACATTATACACAGGATGTTTTAAACCTAACTTTAACCTCCTATGTTTATGTTCTAGTACAGCCTCGTTCTTTCTAAATAAAATTTTGACTGAGGATTAATCCGTTAAATGTTATGTGGACAAGCTCTACTCATGCATTTTCCATGGAGCTGCAGCTATGAGCCAAGCGTGGTGCTGTACACCTGCAATTGCAGAACTCGGGAGGCTGGAGAAGGAGGATCGTGAGTTCAAGACCAGCCTAGGATATACAGCAAGTCTCAGTCTCAGAGAGGAAAGAAAGAGATACAGACATAGATACCAATGTGACTAGAACTGACTCTAATGGCCTGTGTTGTGACTCCAATCATCAATCATATCAAATGTCAAATGTTAATATGAGTGACAAAAAAAACCCCACTTACCTCCTTATAACATTTATATTTAGATCAATTCCACCAAACCTGGACAGGAAATCGAGGTACGGCACGTTACCCGAGCTGGTGAGTGGGAGCTACGGTCAGACAGAAAGCATGACAACGTGTTAGAGAACTGAGGGTCCAGCAACAGTCCGCACAGCAGGCGGGCTTCTGTGCCATGTAATGTTGTAATGTCGACGCTGCTAAGGGAACAGACACTCTATTAAACATTTGTGAGTCCTTTCCAGGAGCCCGAACTGACACACGTCCTCAGAAAGCAAAGAATGAGGCAGTCTGTGCTCACGGAAAATCGAACATGTCTTGATAACATTATCAAACATCTGACCTGAGCTCAGCCTAACATCTACATATAAATCAAATAGAATCCGCGCGAACATTCCTATGTGTGATGTGTACTAGAAGCTGGGGGGAGAGCAGAGATATCCATCTAGTGTTAAGGTAGAAACTGTCACTGTTAAGAGTTATTTTTCTAGTGGATTTCTATTATAATTACTTCTCTGTTGGGGAAGGGGTGTGTGCGCCCCAGTGTAGGTGTGGGGGTCAGAGGACTGCTTGAGGAAGTCATTCTCCTCTACCATACGGGTTCCAGGGACCGAACTCAGGTTGTTAGCCTTGTTGGCAAGCATCTTTACCCACCAGGCCATCTCACTGGCCCAAAGGTTCTATAAAGGACACTATTGGGTCAGGTGAGTCCATATGAATTACAGATTAAACAAAATGATTAAATCAATTGAGATTGGCTCTGCACTGTGATTACGAGAGAGGTGGGTCCTGGTTTTTAGGAAATAAATGCCCTGACGTCAGAAAGAACTGTGAGACGATCAACTTCTTCGGTGTTTGAAGACTTTCTCCAGAAAACAAAATGAACTTCAGGGTGTTGAAGCTCATGGTAGAAGATCTGTGACCTCCCTGGCACGTGGATCAGAAGAATCACCCTCCTGGAAATGGCCGCATCGCTGGAAGGTGAACTAGAGTCAACACAGTTCCCAGCAAAAGTCCAATGACATTTTCACAGGAAGAACAAACAAACAAACAACCCTAAGATTTATACGGAAACACACATCCCAAATTACACGACACAGCCATGGTGACAAAAGCTGGATGCGGACACAAACACACATGCTGACCAATAGGACAGGCTGCAGGACCCAGAAGGAAACCTACACACTCCAGCCCCCTGGTTCTCAGAAAGGCCAAGAGCTCACGCTGGAGAAAAGTCGGCCTCTCCAACTCGAGAGGCTGAAACACTGGACACTCAGAGGCTGAAGACCAAAACTAGATCCCAGGATCACTCTGTGCAATAATAATAATAATGATGATGATGATGATGATGATGCATCAAGGACATTTATGTAAGACTTTAAACACTGAAACCACTGAAGGAAAATGCAGGAGAAATACTTAAAGATCTCGGCATAGGCAAGGACTTTCTGAAAAGGACACGGATAGCTCAGGAACTCACTGCACACAGTTCAAAGCTCTTCAGCAAGAGAAACAATCGCCAGAGCGAAGCAACAGGCATGGGATGGGAAAAAAGCTTTGCCAGCCAGTCATCTGACACGAAATTAGTGTCCAGAATAGATAAAGAACGTGAAAGATTGAATAACACATAATCAATAAGCCGATGAGTGAACTGAACAAACTATTCTCAAGAGTACAAGTGGCTAATAAACACATGAAAAGATGCCCAACCTCCCTAGCCGTCAGGGAAATGCAAATCCAATCCACAGTGTGGGCCGTGGGGATGCAGTGGGTAAGAGCGCTTGTTCTGCAGACATGAGGACCTGTGTTTGAATTCTCAGCACCCATGTGAAAAAAATAGAAAAATTAAAAATAATTAAAAAAAGAAACAGCATGGATACACACGCCTGTAAAGGCAGCACTGGGGCATCAGGGCAAGTGGATCGCAAGAGCTGTCTGGCCAACGATTCTAAGCTGAAATAGTGAGCTTCCTGATTAGTGAGATCCTGTTGCACAGCCATGGGAAGATATGGAGGAAGACACTGATATGTTGCTCTGGCCTCTGCATGTGCATACATGGGCATGTGCCTGTACACTGACATGGACACACAGAGAGACACAGACACACACACCACTAAAATTAAAAAGTTAAGTGACATGGTTAATCTTTTAAAACTCCAATGTGTTTCTATCCCACTCCAGTGATTTTAAAAAGCAAACAAGCAAACACAATAGCAAAGGCTGACCTTTGAGGGAAAGGAACCTGTATACTGCGTGGGAATGGAAATTAGGGCAACCATTATGGAAATCAATATGCAGGGTCCTTACAAAAACTAAAAACAAGACTTCCGTGTGATCCAGCTGTTCCACTCCTGGGTACACAATGAAGGACCCTATGTCTGCACACCACAGAGATATTTAGACATCCATGTTTATCACGACGCCATTCACAACAGCCAAGCTCTGGAACCAGCCTACGTGTCCGTTAGCAGATGAAGGGAGCCGCTGTGACTCTGCAGTGGGGCTTTATTCAGCCCTGAAGAATGAAATCATGTCATTTCCAGGGAAATGGATAGAACTGGAGGTCATCCTGTTCAGTGACGTAAGCTAGACTCAGGCAGATTTCACAAACACGCTTTCTCTTATACACAGTCTAAATTTAAAACTAAAAGACATCATTTCTCAGCCTTTTGGCTAAGATTGGGTGTGAAAACAAGACATAGGAAGGTAAAAGGAGGACTGCTGGGGAGAGGAGATGGCCGCGAAAGCGTGATGGGGATGAGGGTGGCTAAAGTAGGCTACAAACCCGTGGGGAATAGCAAGACGAAGACGGTTTTGTACCGTTTTCACTCACAGAAACACACACACTGGGCGGAGGAGACAGCTCAGAGGTTAAGCAGCATTGGCTGCTCTTTCAGAGAACCCAGGATCGGTTCCCAGCACCCACATGATAGCTCACAACCATCTGGAACATCAGTTCCAAGGAGTCTGGTGCCTTTTCTGGCCTCCATAAGCACTGCACACACATGGTACATATACACATATACAGGCAAACACACATACACATAAGGTAAAAATAAATCTTTTAAAAATAGCCATGAGGTACATGTTGATGATATTGCTTGCTTATGCGCATACACACACACACACACACACACACACGCCAAGCTGAGATCCCAGGAGAAGAAAATGAAGGGAAGCTGTACCACAGACAGCTCAAAGCAGAAGGACATAAGGATTGCTGTGCCACAGATGCTTTTAGCATCATTCTTAAGGAAAATTTTCTGAAGATTCAGAATTATTTCTAATACAAAGTTGAACTCTCTAAATGAAGGTAATTATTAAAGAAGGATTATGGATTTAGAATTTAAATAAACACAAGTATATGATCAATATAAACATAGTAAGTCTCATACAGGTTCACATAATGTACTATCCTTCACACCTAATGATTCCCAAGCTGCACAACTGAGTTGATATTTACTCAGCCTTGAA
>NW_026294503.1:50251156-50281156 GCF_007827085.1 Peromyscus californicus insignis
GGCATCCATGGGAATTATGGGAATGAAGAGAGAGACAATGAAGTTTCTGCACAGCAGGCCATGGCGGGGGAGACAGAAGATGCCTAAGTTCAAGAGTGCAGGTGGAGGGGGGAATGGAAGGCAGTGGGGGTATTAATGGAAGGTGATGGAGTGGCCTGACCCCTTCCTGTGCATTACTCCCAGCTGCCTCCCTGCTAACCAACTGACTGACAGGTGCATGCTTGAACCATGGAGATTTCAGCGATTCCTGGAAAGATCGTTTAACTCCGTGCCTGCCCCCTGAAAAGGAACCAGCACATACTATCCCTAGATGTGGGGCAAGGGAGACCCCCTGCCTCTTCACCATCTTGCACGAGGCTCCCCGTTCCAGGAGGCCATCTTGCCCCCATTTACCTTCTGCCCCATCCCAAGCTTCATGCCGTGTTCTGGCCTGCCTCCACTTACCCCTTCCATGCTTTCTAGAACAGTCTTTTTGCCCCTACCCAGGATCTTGGGGTTACCCAAGTGACTAGAGAGGAGAGTCTCCAGAGGCCAACATCGGGTGGCTCCTGTGAGCTTCAGACACAAGTGTGGCACCCAGCTTGGGGTGAGCACCTCCCAGCTAGTTGCGAGATGGCACCCCCTTCCCACAGGGACAGCATGGGCTTCTCTTTCCAAAAGGGGACTCGTGGTCTAAGGAACAGAGTCCATGACAACATGATGGGTCCATCCAGCCCCTCACCCTGTTATCTCTGCTTCCCATACTCCCCTCCTCTGTTGCATATGCTCAGCCATCAGGAGTTCCTGACTGTCCCCACTGCCTGCCTTGTGACCACAGTCATCCCGGTACTCACCCTCCCCACTACCAGGAGGATCTCTCTATCGGCTGCAAGCCAGACACCAACGTGGGACTGAGTGACTGACCTCTTCCTGTGCTGGGAGGTGGGGCATAATGCCCTCCAGCCTGAATGGGGCCTGCCATGGCAGCAGAATCCGATTCTGCTGACTGTGGTGACATCACGTGACATTCGGACTCCAGTGCCCAGAGGCCCGGAAAGAACAAAGACTGTGAGCAGCAGCGGTGACCATCAGTGACTGAGCATTGCAGGCCGCTCAACTGCTCTTTCCAAACACATTAGAGGGCTTTGGAGACTGAGGCTCCCTCTGGCTTCATTACCCACGACAGAAGTACCATTCCCAGGTGGCAGCAGGCTCGGCTTGAATGTCCACCACCTGGGTGGTGCCTGCCCTCAGCCCTGCGAGCTGCCCTATGTGTCGGGAAGGGGCAGAAAGGGCCCATCACATGGTTGAAACCGCCCAGCAGTCCCTCTCTCTGAGCCTAGCAGCTCAGTTTCCAACATGTCCCCAACATGTAGGGACCAACCTATCCGCCCATACCACCTACCATGGGTGGCTGGTGATAACAAGAGCAGCTCAGGTCCCCTGTGTTGGGTGCCGAGGAGGAGGGAAGACAGAGGACTCAGATGCCCATTCCGATGTGCCCTGCTTGGGGGTTTGCTGGCCCCCCTTCCTGTCACCACCTAGCTCAGGTCACTCCACTGCACACAGACACTGAGCAGCTCCCCAGCACTGGGCCACTGGCCTCTGTTTGCTGGATGGTACAGATTTTGTTCATACGTTCAGTTCAAGTATATCCTCCTCCATGAAGCCTTCCCTGACTGAGGCCCAGTTCAGCGAGCCAGGGGACATATCAGACATCAAGGTGAAGTCAGCTCCCTCACAGAACATTAACCTGTGCTCCCAAAGGGCAGGGACATTTCGCTTGTCATCTTGGAGCCCTAGGCTGGTGGTGGGACCATGGGAGATGTTTGGTAAATCCGTAAGGAACATGGGAACCTGGGTCTGGGGAGAGAGCTCAGGTAAAGTGTTTACCTTGTAACCAAGAAGCCTGGAGTTCAGTCCCCAGAACCCAGTGAAAAAGCAGGCATGGGCTGGAGCGACGGCGCCATGGTTCAGAGCACTTGCTGCTCTTGCAGAGGACTGGAGTTCTGGTCCCAGAACCTGACATGGACAGTTCATAACTACCTGTGGCTCAAGCTTCAGGAAATCTGAAGGCCTCTTCTGGCCTCCAGGGGACCCAAACATGCACACACACACACACACACACACACACACACACACACACACACACACACACACACACATACACACACACACACACGCATAAATAAAAAATCAATCTTTTAAAAAAGCCCTTGCGGGGCTTGTGAGATGACTCATCAGCACCCACATGGTGGCTCATAACTATCTGTAATTCCAGTCCCAGGAGGATCTGATGCCTTTTTCCCAACCTTTAGGGATGCTGCTGCGTGCACAGACATGTCTGCAGGCAAAAGATGCATACATATTAAATAAATGGATACAAATTTAAACTACTCAGGAGGCAGAAGCAGGGAGATCTCAGCGAATTCCTGGCTAGACTCGTCTGCCTCGAGAGTTCCAGACCACCTAGGGGTTCATAGTGAGACCCTGTCTTGGAGAGGGTGGGGGGTAGCAGATCGACGTGATGATGCACCCTTGAAATCCCAGAACTGGAGAGCTGGAGACAGGTAGCTCTCTGAGGCTCACTAACCAGCCAGCCTAACTGTTCAGCTCCTCAAGTTCTGGACCAGTGAAAGATCCTGTCTGAAAAAAAAAAAAAATTGATGGTGTCTGTTGTCCTCTACAGGATGTGCACATATTTGCACCATACACACAAAGGCCCTGAGCCTTGTATGTAATTTTACATCAAGGGACAGCATATGAGCATCCCATGGGAGCAAGGAGTCTCAGGGTCAGGTGTGGGTGAGGTCAATCCAAGTGGCTCCCTGACACGATGGGCAAAGCACAGCCTGACCTGCGGCTCTGTGCCCGTTCCTCTGGGTGTCGAGTAGTGGCTGGCAGTGGCTGTAGCTTCCACAGCCAGGTCCCTGGAGGTCCCCGGCTGCTGGGGATTGAGAGTGAGTTACTGTGTGTTGAGCAACTGTGATAGCCTAAGGGCTCTCAGGATCTTCTGCGCAGTAGAAGCATCATCACCCACCCTGGGGAGCCAGGGAGAGGGCAGTTCAGAAAGAGCAAACACCTGACCCCTGGGCAGAGAGAGAGTCACCCTTCTCCCCCCTGTACACACACATGCACTCAAATGCCTGACCTACTGGGTGCCCTTAGCACCCCGGCCTGGCAGCTGCCCTCGAGGTGGCCCACAGGCCTTGCCTGGCCTTTAGTCATATCCTGATAGAAGCCAGAGCAGGGTGGTGGTGGTGGGGGCCCCGGGGCAGCCTTCTCAGCACCATGGCCATGCTGCCTTCTCATCAGAATTCCCCTCCCTGCTGGGGCGAAGCCAGGTCTGTCGGCAGCTGCTGGCCCCGACGGCTGTTTTTCCTGCTCCCACGGACACCGCATACTCTTGGCCAAAGGCGAAGCTGATGGGACCCAGATGGAAGCTAGGGCAGCCTGAGAGGGCGGGCAGGGCCTGGTGAGGCTGGGGGCTCCACCTTCTGGTTTGGGGGCCCTGCTCTGACCAAGGATCGATGACGCCAGCCCTGGGTGTCGGCCAGGGACCTCCCAGTGGTCAGGCACGGGCTCCAGAGTGAGCCAGCCATTGGTCGGTCCGCATGCGACTCTATGTGGAGGGCCAGGGTGGACGTCCTGGGTGGAGCGCCGGCAGGTCTCGGGACCGTTTGTAAGCAGTTGTCAGGATGGCTCACTGGCACTGCGGGCAGAGGGCATCCTGGCGCGGTACTCTGGGTTGGGGGCGGTGTCTCTCCACGCCTCAGCTTCCCTGGGTTGTAACTGTCACAGCACCCACCGGCAGCAGCTTTGTGAATAAGAAGGGATAATTATGGTATAGGAACAGGCTGTCACAGGCCTGGTAGGTGAAGCCTTTGACCCTAGGGCCAGCTCTTCTGATGTGCGGAATGTGCGCCAGCCCACCGCTCCCCGTCCTCTGTCTCAGGGACCCCTGGCTTGTTCTGGATGGTGTCTCAGGACCATCACACCCACCTTAATAAACATTAGGTCTTAGGATTTACACAGAAGCCCCCCCCCCCCTTCCCCAAGGCCACCCTGGTTAGGCTCAGACACTTTCGTGTCAGCCTGATCTTCAGACAACTGCCAGCAAACCCTAAGCCCAGACCCAGCCAACCCCCTTCCCATCACCTCGGCTTTCACCATACCCCTTGTTCAGTTCCCAACCAGGTGACCCCACCCCAGCAATGTCTACTGAGGTCAAGGGCATGTTCTCACAAGGCCGTCTCTGTAGCTGTCTGAGACCCACAGCCTGAGGAGAACGAGATCTCTCGTCTTGCTGTTTTCTGCCATTGAGCCAAGGCTTTCTGTTAGCAAGACTTTTCCTGCTCTTCCTCTTTCATAGTGGTTCAGACCCAGGGACTCCTTCCTGGGGCTGAGCCTAGGGCTCTACAATGCACGCACACATGGACACACACATCAGAGTTAGCCCTTGCTGTCTGGACTCTTTTATGAGTATGGTCAGGGGGTCTTGCCCACCAGCATGGTAACACCAGCTGGAGACCTGAGGCTGGGTGGCAGCCATGTGCTGTCCTAGCTGGTGCTGATGGTGAAGGTCTCTTTGAGGGATGGTCACCCTGAGGACAGGTGGGACTCATAGGCGTGTGTCCCCCAGGGCAGAGGGCCCATGGACATGTCTGTTCCGGCCCAGTTTGAACCCCCCCTCCTGACCGGATGCTCTGGTGGGGCCCCTCGGCCTTCTCGTGGGCCGTGACTAAATCAGAGCCCCCTGGCCCGCCCCACCGACGCGGCTTTGTGCACCAGGCCTTTCTTTCTCTGCCGACCATGGAAAAGGCCGCGTCAGCGTCCGCTTTGTCTGCCCTGTCCGCCGTCGCTGTTCTCAGGGCGGACAAAGCCCGACCGTTCACAGCCGCCCGGGCGGACGGAGCGATTCACTGTTTGGATAATTCGACCACAAAACCCATGTGGCCCTTTCGCCTCCATCAGCTGGACTGGGCACCCCGCCCCCTATGGCTTTTCAGGGCTCTCAGGAGAGAAAATTCCCACAGGCCCCAGGGCAGGCACAGCCCTGCACAAACAGCAGCTCAGGCCTGAGACAGCATCGAGTCTCACGGCTGCCTGGGGCCAGGAGCCCAGGAGCCCAGTCCAGCTGCAGCCAGGTACCCGCTGCCCAGACCAGGATCCTGGGCCCGGGAAGGGTCTCCTGGCAGGCTCCTGTTGGTCCATGTTGCCTCACCCTGGCCTCATTTTCTACACGTGCAAGCCTGTGGCTAAACCAGGTCCCACGTCCCAGAGTGTCCAGAGGCCTAAGAGCTGAAGCTTTCACAGCTAAGAAACGGAGGAAGGCTCTCCTCTTCCACCTTGCTGTGTATCCAGCTGACTCCACTGAGATCTAGGAGTGTGGGGCAGTGCAGGGGTCGTTAGCTACCATACATCCCCAGACACCCACCTGCTGGGGCCCCAAGGGCCAGAGGCCACTCGATCCTTGAGGATCCTTTTGGACCTGTGTGCAATCACAGGCCTTCATTTCTCCAGAAAAGACCTTTCCGGGCCACTTGCCTCTCTTGTCCCTGTTCTGATCCCCGGTACCTCCTCCCGGTCTTCTGCCTCCTTGTTCCCTAGGCTCAGCCCAAGCTCTGCCTCTGCCTCGCCTCCTCTCTCCACCCTCAGTCCACCCACCTGTCGGCTCAACCCTCCTGAGCCGGCTCAACCCTCCTGAGCCAACTCAACCCTCCTGAGCCGGCTCAACCCTCCTGAGCCGACTCACTGTTGAGAACTGAAACTCCTACCTACTGGTCCCATCACGTTCCCTCTTCCGATGGCCAAGTGGCCCAGGCAGCCCTACTTCCTCCCTGACCAGGATACCCCTCCCCCAGCCTCTGCGGCCAGCAGGTTTCACACCACTTGTACCCCTTGCCTAGCCTCATCTGTCCACTACCACTTTCTTAACATGTGTTTTGGGACTCCATACAGAGTCATGACATAAAATGTGTCAACAGTGAAAACTGGGGCCACAGGGAAGGTTTCTTCCTATTAATTAATTAATAATTATAATTAATTCAAATTCAAACACATCATGCTGGATTCAGAGTGCTTCTGTTGGTGTCCGCCAGTGTTGAACTATGTGACTTCACTGGAGCCTTGTCTCTGACCACAGGTAGCGTTTTGCACCGTGCATGTCATCAGGCTGTGCAACACTGCCTGAGATACCTCGGCTGAGATTCCAGGCTCTTGTATGTTAGGAACTGTGGTGTCCTTTACTGTTCATGAAAAGTTCTGTTTAATTGCAGAACCATACCTTTAAGATTTTATTCTTAATTACCTGTACATGTGTTGAGGTGGGTAATGGGCATGTGAGTGCACGTGCCATCAGAGGCCAGAAGAGGGCGTTGGATCCTCTGGAACTGGGATTGCAAATGGTTGTGAGCTGCCATGTGGGGGCTGGGGACTGAACTTGGGCCCTCTGAAAGAGCAGTCAGTGCTCTTAACGGCCGAGCTATCTCTCCATTCCCAGAATCAAAGACTGTTAAGATTTTGCTACCATCATAGAGGTAGCCAGTCAGTATTTTTGGTATAGCTATTGTGTAAAATGATCATTTTTGAAAATTGACATTTGTAGGGCTGGAAAGATGGCTCAGCAGTTAAGAGCAAGTGCTGTTCTTCCAGAGAACCCGGTTCTCTGGAACCAGTTCAGTCTCCAGCATGACACTGGGCAGCCCGTCACTCCAGCTCCAGCAGATCCAACAGGTTCTTCCCGTCTCTGTGGGAACCAGCAGCCGCATGATACACACACACACATAGACATCGATAAAGCTACTTCACTAATTTTTTAAAATTTAAAAATTGGTTTTTGAATTAATAACTTCAGTTTCACTTGCAAAATACTTTAGCTTGGGATTAAGGCAGAATTTCCAACAATTTCTGAAATGCCCATAAATAGAGTTCTATCAATATAAGGCAAGTATTCTTGGCATTGACGATTATAAAATCAAAACATCAATCAGCTTGAGAAAGTGCCAAGTGTGCTCAGTGTCCTACAGAATCAAATACTCAGCCAGATTTCATTCTTTATGTAAGAGTAAAAAAAATATCCATTTTATTATAACCCAAATTTGCTTTATCATTAAAAGGCAAAATTATGTTCACCAATAAATTGCTTTAGAATCAATTTCTCTATGGTTTATTACTAGTAAATGTTTGGTTCATATACTTGCTTTATAAGTCCATATACCAGGGGACTCATAAAAATGTATTGGACAGGGTTGGCAAGATGGCTCAGTGGTTAAGAGCACTGGCTGCTTCTCCAGAAGACCCAAGATCAGTCCCCAGCACCCACATGGCAGCTCACAACTGCCTGTAACTCCAGTTCCAAGAGGTCCAACACCCTCTTCTGAACTCCATAGGCACCAGGCACACTAGGGGTACACAGATATGCATGCAGGTAAAACACTCACACACATAAAATAAAATCCAACAAATGAATTACATTTTAAAAGGCCATGATCAGAAAAGGTCTAAGCTGACTGGCTAGCACCACACAGCTGGCTGTACCAGGTCCTCTTGCTCTCTGTTGCTCCTCACACACCCTGATGACACCCATGACTCTCCTTGAGATCTCAGCTAAGCACCCTTCCCAGTGAGCCCCACCTCATTCCCAGTCCCCGCCCCTGTGCACACAGCAGCCCCCACCCTGTGACATCCTCTGACTCCCTCTTACATCGCTGCACTGGAGTAGTGAGCCTGGGAAAAGTGTCTGCTGGTCTATCCTGATCACCACAGTGTCCCGGCACAGGGCACTGTAGTGTCTAGCACATGCAGCATCCAGTTCTAGCTCAGGAATGGGCTGAGTGTCACTAGGTCCCAGAGGTCCTTGCCTAGGAGGGCCTCGTGTCCTGAGAGGTCAACCAGCACAGTCCATTCTCTGACTACTCAGCGTGTGTGTGTGTGTGTGTGTGTGTGTGTAGGGTGCCACTCTCTACTTGAGGCTGCTTGTCTGTCCTACATCACTCTAGGCATCTTGCAGAGATCCTTCAAATGTAATGGCATCAAATGAATAGGTGAGCACAGGGATCTCAATGGCTCTTTCATGAGCCCTGGCTTTTGTGGCTATCACATGAAGATGGCCCATGAGTCTAAACCACCTCACCGAGGACAGCACCAGAGGTAGGGGAACTCGGGATGCCTCCAGGCCTGTTGTGCTTGTAGCCCCTCCATAGTCTTCAGTGTGAAGTGGACAATGACCTCTTCTCATTAACTCCTTACCCAGCCTCTGGAACCCCATCTGTAGTTTTTTTTTTTTAACTCTCTGGGGGCCCATCATCCAGCTCCCAAATAAATACATGGAGACTTATTTTTACTTACAAATGCCCGTCCTTAGCTTGGCTTGTTTCTGGCCAGCTTTAATAACTTGATTACCCCGTTGTTCTTTAACTACATTTTGCCTCTGGGCTTTTTACCTTTCTTTATTCTATATATCTTTCTTTCCTTCTTACTCCATGGCTGGCTGGGTAGCTGGGTGGCTGGCCCCTGATGCCCTCCTCTCCTTCTCCTTTTCTTGCTCCTCCATCTTCTCCCTAGATTTCTCCTCCTGTTTATTCTCTCTGCCCACCAGCCCCGCCTATCCTTTCTCCTGCCTCTCTATTGACCATTCAGCTCTTTACTAGACCGATCAGGTGTTTTAGACAGACAAAGTAACACAGCTTTACAGGGCTAAACAAATGCAACATAAAAGAATGCAACATAACTCTGTATCATTAAACAAATACTCCACAGCATAAACGAATGTAACACATCTTCAACTAATATTCCACAACACCCACCTTTGCACTTCTGGCAGTAGCCAACAAATTCAGGGCCATCCAGATAGCGCTTAGAGATAGTAATTCTTAAGGGCCAGCCTGAGCCCCAGAGGAGGGATTGGCTGACCCAGGATCTCTGTAGCAGCACTGTAACCTCTTCAAAGCTTGCAGTAGCCATGTGGCTCCCACAGACCAGGGCCTCCACATACTGAGGCTCCACATATGAGGGGCCTATTGGTAAGGGGCTCCAAAGATCAGGTACTTCACAGGCCAGGGGCTCCATGGACCAGAGGGGTAGCATAGACAAGGGGACCTAACAGAATGAAGGTCTCTGCTGGCTCTGCCCTGTTCTGTGATGCTTACCCTCATGACCAGCTGTGTACAGATGTCTATTCAGAGGAGAACAGTCTCTAAGCCACAGGTCCAACCTGTCCTTTCTTCCTTTACAGCTGGAGCTCAGGGAGCCAGGCCCCTGCAGGAGGCCTAAGCACTGGTGTGGGTTCTGGTTGAGCAGTCTTGGTCTTGGGGCAGGGTCTGGCTGGGAGGTATATATAGCCTCTTAGGAGTAGAAACAAGCAGAACTCAGTTCTCATCCATCTCATGTGCCCACGTGCACATCCCTTCCTGTCCCATGTGCCCAAGGTCCTGGGCATGTCACAGCTCAGCCCCCTCATTGTGTTAAGTGGGAAACTGAGGCAGAGTGCTGTTGTTGTCTTGACCCTTGCTGAAGGCTGAAGATGGAGCAGTCACTACTGCACCAGGCTGTGGCAGCTCCTGGAAGCTCGCTCTCCAACAATGCTTCATGCAGGTACATTCCAGTGAGCCCCAAACTGTGCTCCACAGAACTCCATAACTGCAGAAGTGTTCCACTCCAGAAGAACAGCTCTCAGCTGAAGGGGGTCGGAGACACGTCGGGAGGCATCAAGCCCTAGCCTGGAGTCACAACAGGCTGGGAGCAGATGTGACATTCTCAGCAAGCCACCTCGCTTCAGGACCCTGTTGGCCACCTGTATGCAGCATGCTATAGAACCTGCGTCCTCCTTCCCCCCTGGCTGGATGAGGTGCCTGTCAGGAAGGGGACTGAGTCTCATTCACCTTCTTCCATCTGTGGGTGTTTGTGAGCCAGCAGAAAGCCCAGTTGTCACGACGGGGCCTACTCTGAGCTTCTGGCCCTCGGTGTACTCTGTACCCAGCATCTGGACATGGCGTCATGGGGCTGCTTAGGGAGAATCACAGGGTAGAACCAGTGGGTGGCAAATCCCAACAGCAGTGAGTTCTTCCCCAATCTGTCCAGGGCGACTGTCTTAGTTAAGGTTTCTATTGCTGTGACGAAACACCATGACCAAAAAGCAAGTTGGAGAGGAAAGGGTTTATTCAGCTTACACTTTCACATCATAGTCCACATTGGAGGAAGTCAGGACAGGAACTCAAACAGGGCAGGAACCTGGAGGCAGGAACTGATGCAGAGGCCATGGAGATGCTGCTTACTGGCTTGCTTCCCCTGGATTGCTCAGCCTGCTTTCTTATAGAACCCAGGACCAGGGATGACACTACCCACCATGGGCTGGGCCTTCCCCCATTGGTCACTAATTGAGAAAATGCCCTACAGCTGGATCTCAGGGAGACATTTTCTCAACTGAGGCGCCTTCCTCTTTGATGACTCTAGCTTGTGTCAAGTTGACACAGAACCAGCCAGTACAGCAACTCAGCCAAGTGGTTGCAAATGCACCACACAGCAGCAGTGTTGGAGACAGATGTGCTGTGGGGAACAGTGCTCTGATTAGAGGCAGAAAGCAGTGGGAGCTGGGCAAGCTGGGTGGATGTACGGACTCTACCATCAGCCTATAGCAAAGCAGAAACTCTGTATGTGTGTGTGTGTGTGTGTGTGTGTGTGTGTGTGTGTGTGGTGTGTGTGTATACATATGTGTGTATGTGGTGTGTGTGTTGTATATATGTGCACGTGTGGTATGCATGTGTGTATGTGGTGTTTGCGTAGTGTGTATGTGTGTGTGGTGTATAGGGTGTATGTATGTTTTCTTTGGTGTGTGGGGGTGTGTGTTTGTGTGTTGTGTGTATGTGTGGTATGTAGGGTGTGTTGTATATATGCATATTATGTTTGGTGTATAGTGGGGGGGGTGGATGCCCTCTGTGTGTGTGTGTGTGTGTGTGTGTGTGTGTGTGAGAGAGAGAGAGAGAGAGAGAGAGAGAGAGAGAGAGAGAGAGAGAGAGTAGGTCAGAGGTTGAGTAGTGTCTCCTCAGATGCTCCGACTGTTTATGTTGAGGTGGGATCCCTTACTTCAACTCAGAGCTCATCAGTTCAGCTCTCTGGCTGGCCAGCTTGCTCTTGGAATTCCCTGTCCCTGCCTCCAGGCACCGGTGGGCAAGCATGCAACCATTTACTCCAATGGCTTTTTCAAAGTTCCCTAGGCGTTCTAGTGCCTGTGAGAGGAGCTGACAGCCACACATCCGCGATGCCACCAGAGAGCACACCCTTGTCATTCTTGTGATAGAAAGTCTAGAGCCTCTGCAGATCCAGCCAAGAAAGTCTAGAGCCTCTGCAGATCCAGCCAAGAAAGTCTAGAGCCTCTGCAGATCCAGCCAACAGACCCATGACGAGGGCAGTGGAAAGTGAGTTCTCATTTTAATAGAAACCCCGTTTAAGAATTGATTCGCTATACAAAAACGAGGACTTCAGTTTGGATCCCAGGACCCATGTAAAAAGCTAACTGTGTCTGTGTGCCCAGAACCCCAGGTTTGGATTACAGAGACAGGCCGATCCTCGGAGCTCAGTGGCTGGCCAGCCCAGCCAACAGGGTCTGGTTCAGTGAGAGACCTAGTTTCCAGGCAACAAAGCAGAGATCTGTAGAGAAATACATCCAACACCCTCCCTCTGGTCTGTGCATGCATTCAGGTGAGTGTGCCGTGGCACGCAACAACACACAGAAACATCATAATAATAGCCATAATAATAATAGTAATAACTGGTTAGGGAGTGCAGAATGGTTGCCCAGGATGCACAAGGCCCTTGGTTCCATTCCTAGCACTGATTTAAAAAGAAAATGAGAACACTTTTCTTCATTTTAAGACAGGGTGTCACTATGTAGCCTAGGCTGGCCTCGAACTCACAGCCGTCCTCCTGACTGAACCTCCTGAGTGCTGGGACCACAGGTGTGAGCCACCATACCTGACCTTGGTTTGAAGCTTTTAATTGGTGTTTCAAACAACCCAACATCCCAAACTGCCAGGGTTGGGAGCCTTCTGCAGCATCTCAGAGCGGACACTGAAATCCATTCATATGTAGCCCGCAATGAAATGAGGTGAGACGGAGAAGGACCATGATTGTGCAGAATGTATCATGAGGAGCCATGGGAAAGAATCCGCAGCAGGGACGATTCTCTCCACAAGGTTTGTACAAATATTTGTTGGCTGAATAGAGGCCAAAGGCAGGATGTGCAGGGAGATCTGGGCTGAGATAGCCACTCCAGCCCTGTGGAGAGATGGCTGGTCGTACTTCCATTTCTGTCCCTGGTGAATCAAGCCCAGAGCCTCTTCACACACTCAGACAGGTACTCAACCACTGAGCTGCACCCCCACCCCAGAGGGGAGTTTCCTAACTCATGTGTTATATTTTTAAAAACTTCACACACTCAGACAGGTACTCAACCACTGAGCTGCACCCCCACCCCAGAGGGGAGTTTCCTAACTCATGTGTTATATTTTTAAAAACAATTTTTACGTGTGTATGTGTGTGTGTGTGTGTGTGTGTGTGTGTGTGTGTGTGTGTGTGTGTGTGTGTGTAGGGGGAAGTGTATGCACCTGTGAGCTCATGCAGAGGACGGAAGAGGACATTACGTCTTCTGCTCTCCCTTCACCATGTCCCCCTGAGACAGGGTCTCTCACTGAACCTGGAGCTGACTGGAGCCCAGCAAGCCCAGTGAGCCTCCTGTCTCCTCTCACGGTGCTATGGTTTACAGAGATGCCCATGACCTCACCTGGACTTCTATGTGGCTGTTGGAGATTTGAAGGCAGGTCCTCAGCCTTTCTCAGCTGCTGCTTTTACCCACTAACACACTCCCGTCTTCTAAGATGAGTCTGTGGAAGGCAGCAGCAGACCCACAGTCAAAAATGCAACTTGGAGGACACTCAGGAAAAGAGATGGAAATAAACCTTCCCACTAGAAGGTCCATACGGAAGTCACTGGGCAGAAATGCCAGGGGCACGTGGAGGCTCCGACATGTGTGTGATGACGAATCCAGACTCCAGCAGTGACTCTGTTATGTTCGGATAATAGGTGGAAAGGGTGTGTTCTGACTCCGTTCATTCACATTCTTTTAGAACAATTGCTTTATTTTGATGGTTGTTCAGTTTGCTTTAGTTTGAGACAGGGTCTTGTTCTGTGGCCCAGGCTGGTCCCAGGCTGAGATCCTCCTGCCTCGGCCTCCCAAATGCTGGGATCACAGGCACATACCACCATACCTGGCTTTATTATAAAGATTTCATACAGTATTATTTCATAAGTTCACCAATGTGATAAAAGTAAGTTTTGGCTGATGAACAAATATTCAAACTACTAAACAAATAATCTCTCAGATCTCTCTGATCCTGTCTTTTTAAAAAAATGTTCTTGTTTGGATGGTAAATATTTGTTGAGACAACATGTGGGCCAGCTGCTGCTTCCTGCTCTGCCTCCAGTGGCTCCTTGGTCCTTCTGCCTTTCTTCCTCATTTCACGAGGTGCCAGGTGCCTCCATCACTTCCTTCTCTCCTCCACACCCCCTCCCAAGGCCTCCAACCTTCCCCTTGCTCCTCCATCCCTTCGGGTCTCCAATCTTCCCTCTCTTGCCCTCCCTGCTTCTCCACCACTCCAGTCTTGCCTGCTCACTTCCATCCCTCCAGGTCTCCCCTCTCCCACACCTCCATCCTTCTTCCTCGTCCTCCATCCATCCTCTGATGCAGACCTGGGGCTGCGACTTTGGGGTTTGTGTACTGGGGCCACCACAGGACCAGACTCTGGAGTATCATAATGCCCTGGATGACAGTACAAGGAAATGCAAACGACCTCACTGCCCCTAGATCCCGTGATCCGTTTTCATAGCTGAAGAAACTGTTTTCATCGCTCAGTGTCACTGTGCTGAGCCCGATGGCCCCCATCCTGGCCCCCATTCCTAGCTTACTAACCTTCTTCTCTTGGGGTTGAGGGCACAGAAAAGCTTAGTGACATGCCCTAGGGTCCAACTTGAGGATGGGGTTAGGTTAAGCCCTGCACTCCTGGGTCCAAGAGATCCATATAGGGTTGCCAGGCCTGCCTACCACAGACTGCTGGAGTGACCTGGAATCTGGAACTCTCTTTGTCCCTTGCTTTCTCACTGCTTTGGCAGAAGGTTAGGGACCTTTGGAGGGGACTCAGTATAGTCCCTGTCCTCAAGACTGCTCCCCTTGCCTATACCCCACCCCATCCCCTCACGGCCTCCTCCAAAACGCTCTCCCAGCCTGGGAGGACTTCTGACTCTCATCCTTCTTCCTGGACACAGGTCCCGAGTGTCCTTTCCAAGGGGAACAGAGCTCATCTGGCCAGAGCCCTGGGGTCACTGGAGGGTCAGGGCCTGGTGGAGCCCAGAGCTACAGTGTGAGTGGTACTGAGACTAGTGGGCCCTTTCCCTCCAGTCTGTTGGAGGGCCTCACAGAGGAAAGACTGAGAGGCCCCAGCATCTCCAGCCTTGACCCCACTTCATCTCCCCCAGGATGTGGTACTGGATCCCCAGGGCCCAAGCATCATTCCAAGCTGCAGTTCGGAACCAGAGGTGCTTGGAGAAAAGCTTATCTAGGCTTCTGCCATGGACAAAGCTATCGACCATGGGGGCGGGACATGGGGGGGCACGACAGCTCATCCATCTCACAGAGGGAGTGCCTGAGGCCCCAGAGCATGGTACCAGAAGCTGCAGGTGGTGGGAGAGCAGAATTCCTGGGACTTGTCCTCCAGGGCTCTAACTTCACCCCAGGGGAAACTGAGACCCAGTAAGAAGTAATGAGCTGGCTGACACAACATGTGAGCCAGGTCCCTGGTCCGCAGCTAGGTCTCTCCATAGACTGTCCCTTCCAGGAACAGGACTTGGGGTAGGGGGCTTGAGAGGCATGAGACCAAAGTGACAGTGAGGCCCAGTCCTCTGGAGAGAAGGGGAGGGGGAGGAAGGGCCTGGGCTGGCCAGACCTCCTCGGAGAAGGGAGCAGAGCTTCTTGTAAAAACTGTCGAAAAGCTGCCTTTGAACCGGTTTGGCCAGTTTTGCCGGACAGATAACTATCCTGGGCCTACTGTGCGCTGGGCAGCCCTTGTGGGGAGAGGGAGGGTGCACAGTTTGGGGCTTCGTCTCCATGGCCACTGAAAGCCCTGTGTCCCGTACCCATCAGAGGCTCCTATCCATCGGGCTCTAGGTTAGCCTCACTGTGCGGTGGTATGGGTAGCTTCCACCTGGTCAAGGGAATGGACAGCCTAGGAGGAGCTTGTGGCCACAGAGAATGAACCTGGCCCATCTGAGTGAGCTCCCTCCATCCCCCACCCGCCACCCCCAGTGCAGGAGTGGTTTATGGCTCACCATTGCCCAGAGTCCAAACTCCCATGTCTCCAGCTACATCCCGTTCCTGACCATCTTCTTTTCAAAGGATTTCTTTTTCTTTTTAATTATGTGTGTGACTATGTACACATGAGTTTGGATGTCCACAGAGGCCAGAAGAAGGCAGCATGGGATCACCAGGAGCTGGAGTTGCGGGCCGTTGTGAGCCTGTAGGGATATTTCATAATCAACCCCCCCTCCTACGTGGGTGCTAGGAACCGAACTCAGGTCCTCTATAATACAGCAGGACACGCTCTTAGGCCCTGAGCCATTTCTCCAACCCTCACTCTTTCCTCTTTCCATCAGTTTCTTCTGTTGTCATTATAACACAATAAAACCTGTCACGAATAACTTCAAGGAAGAGAGGTTTATTTGGGCTCACGAGTTCAAAGGGTCTTTCCCGCAGCTGCTTGGCCCCATGTTCTTGGGCAGACCATTATCGCTGCCACAGCTCGTGGCCAGTGAGGCTGCCCCCACCTCATGTCGAACAGGAAGCAGAAAGCGAGGCAGAGCCTGCAGCCCCAGTGTAACCTTCGAAAGCAGCCCCGGACCCCGTGGTGACCTACTTACTCTAGCCAGGCTCCATCTCCCCAAGTTTCTAGAACCTGTCGAAACCCAGGACAGTGGTTAGAACCAAGCTTTCAACCCATGAGCCTGTAGAGATATTTCCTATCCAAATGATACCCCTCCTCCGGCCCAGCTCTAGGCTGCCCGAGGTCCCTTCTTGAAGATTAGGGGTTCTTGATTCTGGGGTGCTCAGGCCTACTGTGGGATGGTCTGTATGTCAAATGTGTTGCTGATTGGTCAATAAATAAATCACTGATTGGCCCGTGGCCAGGCAGGAAGTATAGGCGGGACAAGGAGGAGAATAGAGCTGGGAAGTGGAAGGCTGAGTGAGAGAGACACTGTCAGCCGCCATCAGGATAAGGAAGATGTAAAGTACCGGTAAGCCACAAGCCACGTGGCAAGGTATAGATTAATAGAAATGGATTAATTTAAGCTGTAAGAACAGTTAGCAAGAAGCCTGCCACGGCCATACAGTTTGTAACCAATATAAGTCTCTGTGTTTACTTGATCGGGTTTGAGCGGCTTGGGACTGGCGGGTGAGAGATTTGCCCTGACTGTGGGCCAGGCAGGAAAACTCAAGCAACACAGGCCAGCATGAGAAGTCCTGGGATTTGTACTGAGTAGACTCCTGTCTTGAGATAGGGTGGCAAGTGGTCTAAACAGAGGCTCTTGTTCCCCCAGGGCTCAGGCCCTGAGCTGGGGCTCTAAACTCATTCCCGCGCCCCCCACCCCCGCCATCACCTCTGATGTCATGGCTTCGGCCAACTTCTGCAGATAGTGGACATTCTGTCTCATCTTGAAGACTGTTACCCATACCCACCCCAGGGTTGGCAACAAGCTGGCCTGCATACAGCACTGGTGAGTGCAGTTATTGCAGGGAAATACTGGGAAGGTTTGGTGGAGGGCAGACAAGAAGGGACCTCAGTGTGCTCAGGGTCAAATTCCAGGGGCTATCTGAACTCTCTTCTCTGCTGCCCTGGGTCAAGATCCCTAGGAGTGGAAGCCATGGCCAGACCTAATGCACCTCAGCCCATAGGCCTGCTCTAGGAGTGCTTTAGACAGGTTGGAGAGGTAATGTGCAACAGGCCAGGCGGGCAGGGTCGCAGGGACATTTGTTATTTTGAATGATTTCTGCTCTTAAGTGCAGGGGGATTCAGCTGCAGAGGATGATTACTTCTGAGGTGCAGGGTCACTGCAGGGGTGACATTCGGGTGGTCAGTGGGCACTCCAAGGCCTGTCCAAGCTGCGACTCTGCTACCTTTTACGAGTCACCTGGCCAGAGAGGGCACACTGTCCTAAGTAGGAAAGTGTCAAATGTCATGACATAGGGAGGATGGCTGCACATCACACACACACACACACACACACACACACACACACACACACACACACACACACACACTATAGCCACATTTTAGTCAGTGGCCAGCTCCGTATGTGACAGGCCTCCCTAAGATTGTGATGGACCAGGAAAGTCCTGTCACCTAGTGATGTCATAGCTCAGTGTTTGGGGCAACACCTGATGTGAACAACCCTGGTGCTGTCAGTGGGATAAAAGCTCAGTGTGTCACACTCCACATATGGAGGGTGTCCTCAGCACACCAGGCTGAGCTCTGTCTGAATCTCACTGCGCTGAAGTCAGCCTCACCTGGCTTGTGTTTACAGCATCTCTGGATGGCATCGAGAGAATGACCTAGCCCCATCTAGGTCAGTGGGAGATATCTGCTTCAGGAGGACTGACTGCCCCAGGCCTGATGAAAGGGTTCACATTCAAACAACAGGAAGATAATCTCAATTTTGCCCTGCCAAGGCCATGTATGCCCCTGACCCCAGAAAGAGACTCATCCCCGGGGGAGGATGTATGTGTCCTCACCACTGACCACCATGCTGCCCAGAAGCAGAGGCCTCCTGGGGCCTAGAAAACCTAGAAAGTCTTGGGGATGGATGTCAAGGCTGCAGGGAACTATAGTCAGAGCCCCTCCAACCATGATATTTTCCAAAACGTGGTGTTGACCGTTTCTCATAGTTAACAAGAGTGTCTCATAAGATTTGCCAGAGAGCTGTCCCTCGATAGTGAACGATAGTCAATTGGAACGAGCAACACCCGAACGCAAGTTAGGAACGGGGAGCCGGGGGTATGCTGGGACTCTGTATTCTCTGCTTAGTCTTTCTGTAGCGGCAAAACTACTCTAAAGAGAAATTGATTCTAAAACGTAAAAAGCCTGAGATTTAGCCACACGGGGCAGCATTGGGGACCCTCGCACAAGTGCAGCGCAGATGTTCCTGGGAACAGGTACCTGCGTGGGTCAGACAGGAGAGAGGAAGACAGTACCAGGAGGCCATGTCTTTCTTGCCAGGCATGTGCCCTCAAGGGGTCAACGGCCAGAGGGTGTTCAGGCTTTTGGGTGATGTCCACCTTCTGGATGGATGGTTACATGGAAGATTTGGTTTCTATCTCTCTGGGCTATCCATTTCTGCTGTGCCCACTTCCCTGTGGGTTCCATGTCATTAGAAAATTCCAGAAAAAAAAAATAGGCTTGGTGGAAGGGAAGTGGAGATCTCAGACAGGACAAGACGTGTGCTCCTCACTAAAGAGGACTTTGTCCCTCACAGCTGAGACCCAACTGCGTGCGGATGACATATGGTCTCATTCATAACTCTGGTCCTGATGCTGGCTGGGGAAAGGGTCTCTTTGCTCACAAAGATAGCCGAGTTTGGGGTCAGCAGCCCTCCAAGGATGAATCACAGTGTCTTGGAAGGTTGCCTTCTGATTCAGGAAACACCCCCTCCACACAGTCTCAGCTCGACCCAGAAGCCAGGGAGATGTCGTCGTCGCTGCCATACACCAGAGTCTCCAAAGTTAATGGTCTCAGCTGCTGGGCGGGGGGGAAGGGTGGGCACCTGAATTCTCCCAGAGCACCTCTTCCAGGCAGCTCTGAGTTCCCCCAGGGCACACTACATCCCTCCCTGGTGGTGACAGGGCTAGGGCTGGGCCAGACCAGGCGGTGACATCATGAAAAGAGCTTTGCCAGTACTTTCCCGACCTCGGAAACCCCAGCATCCCGCTCCAGGAACTGGCCTGCGGCACTGGCTTTGGCTGGCTGCCCCAGGAGTGTGGCAGGGAGGCCCGGAGGCCCCCCTGCTCCAGAGTCTGCTCCTTCAGTCTCTTCCCTTCCAGGGCCTTCCAGGGATCCTGGGCCAGTGTGAGAACCAGCAGGGTCAGCTCCTCCAACCCACCCCTGCCCTCTCCTTTACTGCAAGAAAAATAAACAGCTGTCTTGCCTCTGAGACTGGAAACCCCGTCACAGTACGGCCTCTACTGAGCCCAGCTGTGGGCTGACTCATAGCCTGCCTGGGTGGGTGGGGGCAGCACACAAGGGCCCAGGGTTGCCCCAGGAGCCCCTCAGAGACCTTGGGACAGGCCCATGCCTCTCCTAGCCCCACAATCTTGCCTATGCCTGGCAGGCAAGAGGAAGCGTCTATCCCAAGACACCTGGGCTGAGCCACACACATCTTGTATTCTCTCTGGCCAGGCCTTGACCTCTTCTCTCTCCAGTGGCATCCTGGGCCCAGTCCAGAGGCCAGTGCTGCACCTCTGACCGTCTATGGTGTGGTCAGGAAGGAAGGCTGGAAGAAGAGGAGTTGATGTGGTTCAGGGTCTCCTGAAGGCCACGGCCAGGCCTCACACGGGGCAGGAAAACACATGAGGCATAATGACGGTTAGCAAGGGTGGGAAAGAGGCCTATGAGACCTTACCATCCACCATCAGGTTCACGCTCTCTATACCACCATTGCTCTGGCTATCGGTCCCTCTTCATCCATTCTTCCCACCCTCCTTCCTCTTCTCCACCTATAGCCTTCAGTCTCATCAGCTAGCAAGATGTGGTGGGCAGCTCCAGCCACCCAGTCACCATGTCCCTCAAGCCGGTGGTCAGCCGACCTAGGTGGGAAGAAAGAGCAAGAGAGGGGCTTCCACTCTGCCAGCTGGCATCACTGGAGAGGCGGGCAGCCTTGGCAGAGATGACGGAGCGGCAGCACAGGACAGCATGCCTCCTCGGGACGTTGTTACTCCTGTCTTGAGGGGGGGCTCCGGGGCTCCCCAGCTGATGGAGGAGCTGGAGGCTCAGCAGAGGGCCTGGTGGGGCAGGGGCCCGAGCAGAGGGCGACTGAAGCCCCGCTGGGTTCCCACGCTGGACAGCAGGGCAGGTGTGGCCTCGGGGTCAGCGAACGGCAGGAGGTACGGGAAAGCCCGGTGTCTGGCCTGGCGGGCAGGACCGTCAACCAATTAACCTGTAATCGCCCAGGGAGAAGCTAAGAGGATTTGCCTTTTGTCCGGCTAATTATTCTGCACCAACACTTTCCCTTTCCTGGGAGCTCAAGCCCTGTGCAGAACTTTAATTAAAAAGAAGCCACTTTCTCAATGGCTCCCAGGGTGGAGCTGCCCGCCTCCAGCCTTTGCTGATGGTCCGGGCACTTTCTCTGAGCCCCCACCCGCAGGACCCTCTTGCCCACCCCACCCCCAATGCCGTCAGGCCCCTTGGGTCCCCTGTAGCCCTACAGCTTCCAGAGTGAAACTCATCCACTAATGACTGTGTGGACTGGTGAGGAGATGGGATCTTAGGGGATCTCCTGGAATCCCACACCCCCTGACAGCAGGACCATTGCTTTCTGGGCACCTCAGATCTGTGTGTGGGTGTAGGTGGGATGGTGGAGGTGGTGCAGGCATGATCTTCATGTTTAACAAATGATGTTGAGGTCTGTGCATGTTACAGGACCCGAGCAGAGCCCATAAACCCTCATCCCCACCAGTCCCCAGTCCCTCTGAACAGCCGGAGGATTGAAGGTCCATTTTTCCAGAGGACTGACATACACTTTGCTTCTTGTGAGCAAAGCTGTTCTGGCTTCCTCAGGACCTCTTGCAGCCCTGATGTCAAAAGGTGGGCCTAAGTGCCCACCACTCCCCTAAGGAAAAGACAGGTCCCCACGGGTATATGACTGTCTTCTCCATTTCCCCAACAACTTCCCTTTGGGTTGCTAGGACTCCAGGATTGCCAGGAGCTGCTGTGATATGCCCCCGCCCCCCGCCCCTGACAGAGGCTGAGGACCTATGGGAAGCTGGACTTCCAGGGCTAAAGATGGGCCTTTTGTCCATCCCTACAGGCTCTTCCAGAGATGAAGATGGTCCAGCAGGAGACATACTCAGCTCATCTTACTCAGGGTAACTGTCTGGTACCCGCCATTCATGAGCAGCATAGGCAGAGGTTGCCTCATGCCTCTTGTGCCTCCTGAGGGTTAATTTGTGCAGAAGATAACTCCACTTTATAGATGAAGAAACTGAGGCTTAGAGTACTTAAGAGGTGGGGGGGGGGGGGGGACCAGGTGCTCTCGCTATGCCGTGCTCTATCCCTGGACTGCTGTTCTCTGATTCACCAGGCCAGCCTGTAGTAGCTCTTGGGGACTGACTTGAGGAGAAGGAGGGAACCTGTTCACAGTCCCTGGAGCTCTCTCCAGGGTACCTGCTGCCTAGTTTGTCTGCAGAGCACTGGTAGCCTCCTGGAGGAGGCGATGCATGAAAGTGTCTCCATGAATGAAAAGGATTTAATTGGATGGTCGCCTTGGGCAAAAGACAGCCCCAATGGATGCGAAATATGTGTGTGTGTGTGTGTGTGTGTGTGTGTGTGTGTGTGTGTGTGTGTGTGTTTATGAGTGTGTATGTATGAGTGTGAATGTGTGCGTGTATGAGTGTGCAAATGTGTGTGAGTGTGCAAATGTGTGTGTATGAGTGTGTGATGTGTGTGTGTGTGTGTGTGTGTGTGTACTGTATGTGTGTGTGAATGGGTACAGGTGCCATGGGGAGGCGGGAGGAAGATGTGGGACATCTTGCTCTATCACTCTGACTTCTCTTGAGGCAGGGTCTTTCACTGAACCAGAGCTAGGAGGGTCAGCAGCCCCAGTGACTGCTGGGTCTCCCTTCCAGACAGTGTTGAGGTTACAGACATACACACAACACATCTGGCTTTTAATTTAGGTTCTGAGGATCCTTGTGCTTACACAACAAGCATTCTTACCGGCTGAGCATCTCTTCAGACCATTGGCGGTTAGACCAATGGTTTAGACCATTTTTTGAGACAGGCTCCAGCTATATAACCCAGGTTGGCCTTGAACTCTTGGTGATCCTCCTTCCTCAGCCTCCTGAGTGTTGGGATTACAGGTGGGTGCCACCATGCCTGGGTCATTCTTTCACTCATTGGGAGGTCTGGGGCTGCTGTGACCCTCTAGGAGTGACTTTCCCACCAAGGAAGTCATTAGCAGCTCTTTCTTCTGGAGGTTTGGTCTGTCCTTAGATACGTTTACTTTCCAGGATCCTCTTGCTGTTGAACCAACGTGTGGAGATACCATGCATTGGCTCAACATCCCACATTCCTACTGTGCCTTAGGCTCTGTCCTGAGCAGCAGCGATGATAAACCAGTCCCCATCCCCAGTCCAGCAGGGACAATGGCTTCGAGAGCAGCCTGTGGAAACAGAAGGCTGCCACAGAGGGAGAGGCCAGGCAGAGCAGGAGGGGAGACAGACCAGAGAAGGGTCTTCTCCAGTGACAACTGAAAGGGGCAGAGGGCAAGTGCAAGCCTAAAGGTGTCCGAGAGGACTCAAGGTGGTGGCTTAGCCTAACCGCCACGTTCTTGAGGTCTCCCTGAGTGGCAGCAAGGACAGAGAAATGCTGAGACAAGGGACAGATCCCTTCTGAATGGGGGAGATGGGAGCGACTGAGGTGAGCCTTGATTCTTTCCAGGGAACAGCACGGGAGGTTATTACAACCTTCCCTGCTCCGTGGGTGGGTCAGGAGGTGGGGAGGGGGTCTGAGGGATGGGGACTTGTTACTGTCCCTGATGGAGGTCAGACAGTCCTCACGCAGAAGAGCAGGATGGAGCCACTAGCTCCTGGGCATACCCTTGACACCAACGCTGTACAACCATGATAAACTTGGCCTGGCTCAGAGCTGCACCCTTTGCTAGCCCACAGGCCCAGAGATGCTCATCCAGCCCCATGTGTGGGACTCCATCCACTTATTCTCATCATGCCCCGACCACCCCACCTGCCAGCCTGTGTGGTTCAGCCATGGGCCTTGCTTTCCTCCCCAAACCCAAACTGTGGAGGCAGCAACCACTAGTGTCTGACAGACGCTCTCAGTCCTTGACTGAGGGAGAGCCCGGGTGGTCTGTAGGAGGCTGAGAGTCACAGCCTTCAGAGAAAACACTGGGCCTGATCCCCAGACCCAGGAAGGTTCCCCTAGATGGTGCATGCAATTCTGTTCAGGATGCTGAGAGTTGCCCAGCATTTCCTAGGTGGTTCCTGACATGATCTTAATGACTCCTCCGTGGAAGGCCAGAGACAGGGTAAGGACAGGCAGTGGCAGAGGCATCTAGTATAGGGACAAAGGGGCGTGTGAAGATGTCCTTGATGATTGCACCAATGCAGCCACACACAGGGACACCTTAGTTCCTGAGTTGAACCGGGCAGACACACTGTCAGAGTGCCCAGATTCCCGCACTGTACACATCTTGACTTCAGACATCTGCTCCAGTAGAACAACAGTGCTTTGAGACCCCAGATTGTGGCCGTTTACGCCAGGGTCCCGGGGGGCAAGGGTCTTGTCTCTGAGGTGGTCTTTACATGGGTCTGCATTGTCCTCCTACTGCGGAGGTTCACCGAAACTTCTCACACCCTCCCTGAGGCCAGAGCGCCTTGGCACCCCAGTCTTGGTTGGATCCTGGGAAAGATACAGGGTGATCCTCGTTATCAGACCTCATCTGACCCTCATTCTCTTCAACTACAGCTCAGGAGATGAGCAGCAGGGTGGCACCCTGATAAACGATGTCTGCATCCCAGGCAGCCTTGGGAACAGTCGAGACTTCTTCTGGTCCCCTGTATTCAAGCAGGCACTCACTTCAGGCCCCAAACCAGCCATCTGCCATCCAAGTCCTTTTAAGAATAAAAACAAATATTTGTTAGGAGTGTTGTATGTGCTGGGGTTGAGGTTGTTTTTTTTTTTTTTTTTTCCCCTTGAGGCTAAAAATAGAAGCGTCTTGGGTCCCATCCCTGTGGGGAGCCCTCCCAACCCACGGCCTGGTGCAAGGTCTGGTTTGGCCTCTGTAGCGTGCCAAGCTTTGACTTCACTGTCAGTTGGAGGAGGAGGAGTTTGGAAAATGGTGACAGGCTGAGGTTGCCCATCTGGGTGGTTCGCAAGGGAGATTTAGTTCTACAGGGCTGTGCACACCCAGATGTGTGAGGGGCAGAGGGACCCAGGGAAGTGTTTGAACACCATCTCCCAACAAGTGATGGCCTAGCAAGACCAGGAGAGCCTGGTGAAGTGGGGGCTCTCAGGGTGTGCAGCACCAGCCAGTGGTTATGCTGGGCTGGTGTCGGGGAGGACACAAAAGCTGAGGAGAAGTCAGGAAGCTGAGCCTGCCTACACTGCTCTTGGAAATCGCTTTGCCTGCAAAATACGCACGGAATCCCTCTGTATCGCCTGTGGCCACGCCACACCTGAACCTTTGCAATAGACTCCACTCCCGCCCATCTCACGGCCCCCTTTTCCTTTCCTTCAGAACAGCTAAAGGGTCCCACAGCTCACCTTCTTGCCCTTACAGTCCAACCACTGGGAGAAAAGGCCAGATCTTGAGCCGGAACTTCCTGCCGTCTAACTGCGTGTTTACCCGTCCCCTCCCCCAGGCCTCGGGCCCGCCTGGTCCCCCTGCTGGACCCCTGCCTGGCATGCCATCTACCATAAGGCTATGCCTCCTTATCTCCTCCAAGCGTGTGCTCAGCCCCAGCCTTGCAGCCTGTCCCCCAATTCTACTTAATCCATCTACCCATTCAGCCCCTAGGCACCTGGCCTTGAACTGCACTGACTGATCCTCCTCAGGCTACCCATGCTTTCTGGGTCTCCAGAACACTGTCCTGGCTTTACTCTGACTCCCTGTGGGATCATGGGTAAGGGGAAGAAGGTAAGGAGCTTCTGGTGCTGACAGCAACCTGGCAAAGTCAGGGTCAGGGGTCACGGTCAGACTGACCTCCCCAGAGCCTCTCAGCACTGTCTCCCTGACCCAGCAGAAGTGAGATTGCTGATGCCTGGTGCCTGAGCACGTAGTCTCATATAGGACCTCAGAACCGTACAATCAGAACAGCTCTTTCCTTCCTGCGAAGGTCAAGCTACGCTTGACCCTCTAGTGTCAGTGAGGCTCAGCAGACCTAGGAACTGTGGTCATCTCCAGTCCCTGACTAGACCTCTTGGTCCATCCCAAAGTCCCCAAGATGAGGGACACCTACAGACCTTGATGTCACAATGCTTCCCAGTAGAATGGGACCTTACTATGGGGGAGTGCCACTCCCTGTCCTGTTCCTGTGATGTCCCCAGTGACTCAGTTCTTTCTGCGGCTGCCTTCCCTCCACAGGGTTTGTCATCGAGATGGAATTGATCCCTCTTGTCTGGGGACTAGGGAGGGGACATGGAAGTGGGTCACCCATCTTCCACACGTCGGGGCCACTGATAGGCTGGCAGGCACCATCCCCTCCTTCAGCGTGGTTGACGAGAACTCACAGCCTTTGACAGTGGCCTTGTTAGTGTAAGGGGGCAGGCTGCTCCGGGCTACACCAGGTTCACATAGTCCTGGGGATTCATGAGATACCCAGGGCAGGCAAAGACCCCTTGGGCAGGGAAACTGAGGCCCAAGGAGCAACATGAAGGCTACTTGTAGAGTGTCTTTGAGGTCTGTGGGACCCCCTAAAACTGTCAGAAGACCCCAGCCCGGCCCACAGCCATGGGGCCCTCACCCTCCAAGCCTGGTGGTTCTTAAACACAGGCACCATTCTCTCTCATGATGGCAGCCCGTGGCAGCCAGAAAACTGGCTCTTTGCCCAGAGGGTCACCAAATTGCAAGCTGCCAGGGGATGGGGTAAGCCCTTGTGGCAATTCCTAGCCTAGGGGGCTCAAAAAGCTGGGTTCCCTTCTGTACTTATGGAACTTTCTGGAACATCGTCAGCTCAGAGTAGCTCTCTAAGTCTCCAAACTCCACTCCCCCCACCCCACGGACTCTCAGGTCACCTCAGCACCTTATGTCCTCCTCCTCCCCTCCCCCACCCTCACTTCTGGTGTCAGTCTCAGGAGGCCATCGTAGAGCTTCCACAGCCCCGTGCTCCCCAGTCTCCCCTGCCGCTGTGGGAGGCTCCCCACTCTCAGGGACCACAGGAGCACTCTGCCTCCCTCTCCCGAGCCTGAGACTCTCTGAGGGACGATGCCCATCTCAGACTCAGCTCTGAGCCCTCACAGTGGTCCACCCAGCTCCAGGCACCAAAGACCTTGTCAGTGCAGAAACGAAAGACTTGAGACAGCATGGATGCTATGTCGCATTATGGTAGTAGGTGGAGCCAGCAGAACCTCCAACTCAACGTAGTTTCTGCAGGGAGCTGGGGGCTGGACCTCAGACAGCTCACGCCAAGGGCTTCTTAGGGGTTCAGCCATGGCCCTTTACAGGGCTCATCCAAATATCAGGGTCCTTCGGTCACCCTCCGGCCTCAGGTGAACAGGATGCTCACCCAGGAGGGACCAGCTGTCTAGGAAGGACGTGTTTCTGGCCCCTGGAGATGGGCCAGTCCTGCTGCCCTGCTGCTGAACCACTGCCTGTAGGTGGAGCGAGAGAACTCCCAATGGCCCTACCTGTAACCTCCTTGAAAGGCCACGTGAGGCTCCATTGGTCTCACAAAGAGCTCAACAAAAGAGGCCACTAGGCAGCCTCCCTAACATGGGCTCCTTGTGTCCGGAGGTGGGGTAAGGCTATCTCCAGCTTAGCCCCTCCCCAGGGCCTCCTTCAGACAACCTACCTCCAGGCTGTTCCTGCCCACTGCGGTGCCATTGAGCTCATGGCTCCCTGGGACCCAGGACTCGAGTTCTGTCCTGGGACACACAGTTGAGTGGCTCTCAGTCACAGAGTCCTTCAGGTTCAAGTCTCAGTTGCAGCCCAAGGAGAAGGACAGAGGGACTGGTTCGGAGGTCCACACTGGCATTAGCTGTATGTCTTGGTTCTATGGTAGGGACTCAGGAATCCGACCGAGGCAGGGTCTGCCACTCTGCTCAGGGAGGGACTCCTGATTTCCCTTAGAACAGCCAGAGACCGATTTCCATTCCCCCCTCTCATTCTCTTAACCCCTGCCTCCTTGCCTCTCCTGGTCTTGACCACAGCTCCACCCATCCACCCAGAACACCTCCTCTGCCTCCCTTCTTCAGAGAGGGTGGCCCACAGCTACTCCCTCTTGACCTCTCTCCAGCTCACCGAGAGATCTAACCTAGGTCTTGCCTGCTACTTCTTAACCTGGTCTTTGCTCCTCTGTTCTTCAAGAGGACATCGTTGGGGTTTCTCCTCTGACACCTGCCTCGGCCATTCCTTTCCCATTGTGTGGTCTTAGACCAAGTCTTTGAGTTGGCATTTTGCCGGGTAGGAGAATATGAGCTGGGGGGAAAGAAGACTCCAGAAGGTTTGGGTTGAAATCTTGGCCCTGGCTCTCATCTAGATGTTTCCCTATAATTCCTGGGTCTTGGTTAACTAACCCATCTGTGAATGAGAACTTGCATTGGACGGGTTGTTGTGAAGTTGTGGGTAGCAGTAGACTATATCTAAGGAAGGCTTAGCCTGGGGGTGTGCTTGAGATTCAATAGACTCCTTGGCTTATGAGGAATCAGCCTGCGTAGGGGACAGGGTACCCCCCTTTACCCACCTATGGGGCAAGAGTGAAGACAAAATGAGGAGCTTGCTCAGGTGACCTGGGAAGGAGGGTGTGGGTGTGAGATGAGAGATAGTGGGAGAAAGAATGTCCCAATGGAACACAGTAGGGGAAAGGAAGCATGCAGGTGGCCCTGAGCTGGCTGGACCGTCATGCACATGGTCAGGGTGTCCTCAGAGGAAGAGGGAGCCTGGGGGTTGGTACTATGGACCATTTGTCTTCTGATACCCGAGTAGGGAAGATGTTAGATGCTTCCTCCTCCCTGCAGGCTGCCTCTAATAGCTGTGAGCACTCATTCCTGGGCTCCCTCCTGCCTTGGAACTGTGGGTGCCACCTGGAGTAGAGGATGGGGCACATGGCTCGAGCCCTAAGAGGTCAGAACTTAGCCTAGTTAAGGTAGGATTACAGGTGTGAAGGAGTAGGGTTGACGGGGGGGGGGGGGTGTCAATGGACTGGCTTTTACTACAACTCCAGGCTCGCCAATAACAGCGTCCCCAAACCCTTCCTGGAGTCTACGTGATTCTTGTTGCTGGGCAGCCTCTGTGTTCTTGGGGCACAGAAGGCAGGCCATTCTAGGAAGGGAAGTGCGAGGCATGCTAGAAGAAAGGCCCCTGGGGTGGGCAGTACCCAGAAAGGTGCAGGGTTGACTAGAACTGAGGGGAAAGGGGTATCACTTGAAGGATGACATAAAGCTACTGGGGACACCTGGGCTGGCCCAGGTGAATGCTCTCACAGTGCCTTAAGGTAAAGCCTGGGGCCAGGCCGGGCAGTGCGGACTCCACGCCTCAGGCAGGGCCCCCAAGGATGCGTGCCCTGGCCCTGGGAGGCCGGGTTGGGATTGAATCGCAGCCAAGAAATAAGTACAGTCTGGGCACCCGGGCCAGGGCATTCTCAGGGCTCCTTCCTCATTCCTGGCCCTGTGGGAGTAGCCGGACCCTGTGCTCCCTTGCAGCCGCCACTGGGGATTTGATGACTGTCTCATGGGGACCCAGGGCTTCCTGCCAGCCTGCCCAGCCCTGGCCTGGGCCCCAGGCATGCTTCAGCCTACAGATCATCAAGCCCCAGCCTTAGGCCACCTCTTGCTCTCTGATGGAGAGACGGAGGCCATGCCTCAGGGAGGATCATCCCAAGGCTTTCCATGCATCGGGAAAGAACAAGGGTCAGATGCAGGGTCCTGCATACCCCCTTTTGAAAAGCGCAGTTGGAAGCTCCTCCAGGAGACTTGGATCTAATGCATGTTCTGTGGGTGCCTCGCAGGGCACATGGCTGGCTGTTGGATCAGCAGTTCCACCCAATGCCAGGCTTCCCGGGACAGTGGGCAGTGGCCAAACCAGCCCTGCCACATGCCTTCTGACCCTGGGTAGGGATGCCATTCACCGTAGGCAGTGCGTGGTCACCACAGATTGTGGCCAGGCCATCAGTTAGGGTTGCAAGCCCCTAAGGACTCTGGGCTCAGGCCCCGTGTAAACATGAGGCCCCAAAAGTTCACCACAAACAGATGGGGAGACCCAGGTCCTCAGGCCTAGGAATCTGAAGTTGGGAGGGGATGGAAGGAGAGACAGGGCCTTCTACCACCCCTCCAGCGGAGGGCGTACTGGGCCCAGATCCGTGGTTAATTCCTGGACATCAGATGGTTCGTTAGGCCTTGTGTCCTTGCAGCCTGAACCCTCTTAGAGAAGCTTCAAGGCCTGTGTGTACTCATATATCCAGGGATTCTTGCTTGCTGCTAAAGGCAGGCAAGCCTGATTATCCCAGCTGAACCTGGCCATGGGCCTCAAGTGCAGTATGGAAGGAAGCAGGCCTTCTTAGTCAGCAGAGAAGGTGAAGGAAATGGGAAAGACTAAAGGGCTCAGCCTTGGTGGGGAGTGTGTGCCCCCACCCTCAGGGCAAGAACTGCGGGGGCATCCCATGGAGACTCTACACACATTCGCGTTTCTGATTCCAGCTTTTATTGGGGCCAAGTGCTCCCCTCCGGAGGAGGCAGCAACACAGCCCATCAGAAGTAGGGCACTTCAAGGACACGTGGTGCCCGGCCACCTCCACCCCAGCACACAGCATTGGGACAGCCAGTGCCCTGCCTGGGTCCACTAACCACCTCTCTCCCCTAGGCAAGGTCTGCGGCTGACCGAGTGCAGGCGCAGGTGCCTGGCAGCCCAGGGACAGTGCGAATTGCCTCGGTGGCATCAGCGGCCCCCGAGGGTCTGTTTCAAGCAGAAGGAGGAGCCTGGCTTGGGGGACAGCAGCCAAAGCCATCCCCCATCCCCTCCGGTACCCAGTGTAGGTCA